>NC_081411.1:37970639-38193139 GCF_030272615.1 Cryptomeria japonica | reverse complement strand
AATTTTTCTATAAATTGGATGCATTTCTCATCAGAATCAACCATGCTTCTAGTATCCTCACACTATCAAAAATGATCTTGCTTTTATACTTTGCTCTTGCACTTGTAGGTGAGATCCACAAATCCTCTATTTGGAGGAGAAATAAAGCCAATGGAGGTCAATGAAGGAAACACCTTGCAATTGTTTGCGTATTTATTTTATTGTTTTGCTTTCATTCTTTCATTGAATGTATTAGAATAAATTTCCATAGGTTGTTATGTTTCTTGGTTACATAATTTGGGCTTTGATGTATTCCATTTTCCTATCTATATTTTCTAGTGAACTAACCGATTTTCTTTTTTTTGTGTGTTTGCAAGTTTGTTTGCTGGTTTCTTGAAGAAATATCATTATCAGCCATGTCCCCTGTAAGCATAACGTCGATGCAATCATTTTCCTTTGAGGCATTTTGATGTTGTTTCAAACATTTTTCTTTCTTCTACATATTTTGGGATATATTCACAATGAATGAAAATGCATTTTTTACCATTTGGTATGAAAAACATGATTTTTTTTAATATAAAAGATAGTATATACCTCTATCCACATTTGCATTGCTTAAAAATGGTTTATATGGCACATATTGGCAGATTTTGACATTGTTTTAACACAGATTTAAATGCTCTTCCTATGCAATACATTTGTGCTACCTTAAAGCCATTTTGGTGATAAAATCACTTTTGTGCAGATCCAAAAAGGGCTTTTATGCAGATTTAAAGATGCCTTTTGTGCTGATTTGAAAAAAATTTAGTGCAAGATTTTAAAAAAATATACATCTAAAATTAGATTGTTTTAGCTTTTTTAAAAAAAAAATTGGATTGTTTTTGTCATTTTGAATTAGTATTAGTTTGGTTTTTCTAGTTTTAAATTAGTTTAGATTTAGATTTTATTTTTGTTAGTTTAGATTTAGATTTAGTTTCTATTAATTTAGATTTGAATGTACTTTAGATTAGACTTAGATTTAATTTAAATTAATTTTTTATTTAATTTTCTATTTAGTTTAGATTAGTTTTTTTTTATTTAGGAAAGTTTATTTTTAGCTAAGAAAGTTCATTTTATTGTTTAAATTTAGATTAATTTTTGTTTTTAGATTATATTTGTTTTTTTTATTAGATTAAATTTATTTTTAAAATTTAAATTAATTTCTTTTTTAAATTTAGATTTAAATTTGGTTTTCTAGATTAAAGTTAGTCAATAGGTGGGAGTGTTTGATGTGTTTCTTTTGATCTTGAAGGCTAATCTCTATGGCTTTGTGTGGGTGTGCAGGTTCCCTTGTGAGGCATTCATCTATTCTCGCTTGTCAAAGACATAATCTCGAAACTATTAATGTGTTTGTTGCAAGATGGAGCCAAATAATTTCATCAAAACTAAGTGTTTACGATTTTTAGAGTAGTTGCACACTTTGTTTTCTAAAGGTCAATGAACACCATGTTTGACTTGTCCTAATTCATTTTTCTTGTGTGTTTTTACCCTTAAAATTGGGTCTACCTCCTGATTTGTCGGACACTTCACACAGGCACTGGTGAGAGTGAACATACCAAAGTGGTGACAAGTTGAGGCCAAACTCTTCCAAACCACTCTCAATAATTGTGTTTTGCAACAAAAGTTGTAAAAAATAGGTGTTGGAATGGCATAGTGATGATTAAATTCAACAGACCTATGCCCACCCGAATGGATGCCCTGACTAAAAACCTTTGTGCTTGGAGACCTAAAAACTTTTGTGCTTAGAGACCAAAAATTTCCTAGTCATTGATACAAGAGGTTAGACCTTTGATGTCATCTCACACTTTTATGGCTCTTAGTAGAGATACAAAGTTGGCCATGGATATTTTTCATGGGAACTAATGCTTGGTTGCCCTATAGAAGTGAGTGCTAAGGGTTGAGCCAGTGGGGTCAAACATCTAAGTATATTCTTTGAGTAGGCATAGTTGGAAAACCAAGTGAG
This sequence comes from Cryptomeria japonica, assembly GCF_030272615.1. Classification (NCBI taxonomy): domain Eukaryota; kingdom Viridiplantae; phylum Streptophyta; class Pinopsida; order Cupressales; family Cupressaceae; genus Cryptomeria; species Cryptomeria japonica. Next base: position 38,191,158 of record NC_081411.1, on the reverse strand, counting down.
ATCCAATGCCTATTGTCCTTATCAGCCATAGGATTTGTTGTTGAAGGTGTATGATTTTTTTGAGTCAAATTCAAACAAATGTCTTGTCTTCTATGCTTGTAAAAGGTTGAATTAAAAATAATTGTCACAAGTAGTCCTAAACAACCTTGTTTTCAAAATTTAAACAACATTCAACAAGTCAAACACAAGTTTCAAATGAAAACAAAGTTCAAACAAAGAGTCCAAAATCTTGTCCAAGTATTCATCCAACATTCAAACATGTCTTGTCAAAGCATTGGAAATCCTTGTCTCAAAATACATGTCACTTAGCGTTAGACTTTGCATAGTTCAAACCTAGGTCTTAGGACATTCACATTGCCTTTCATATTTAGTCCATTGCATTGTCACAATTCCTTTGCACTTAGGTTTAGAGTCATTTTCCTAAGTCTTCATTGCATTATCATTATCCCAAAATTAGGTCTCAGCTTAGGTTGCATTTTTCACATTTCATGTCATTGGTCCTCACATATCCTTATCATTGCATTGTCATAAACCCTAGTCTTATCTCATCTTGATTTTGTCATATCATATCATTTCTTTAGATCATATGATATTCCTAGGTATTGTCATTGTCATTGCCTTCTTTCTTTTAGTCTCAAAATTGGTTTTGTCAAACTTCAAAAATCAAAACTTTAGATCATACCCTAAGTTGTTGTTAGGAAGTCTTGACCTTGTCAAAAAATTTGTCCTTTTGTCAACACTATTTTTTCAAACCTAGCTTAGTATCAAATAATATAGGTGAGACATTATCATTTGTCCTATTGTCATTTTTTCCTTTGTCCTTTTGTCAATTAAGATCTCGACTTCATTTCAATTTCCCAAGGTTGCGTCTTGAGGTTTGCATTTTAAAAGTTTATCCAAATCTTGAAAAATAACAAAAATATAGGTTGCATTCTTACCTTATATTGCATTATCATTTACTAAGATTGCATTTAGTTTCATATCATTGTCATTCCCAAAATTCTAAAAGACCAAAAAAATTTAGTTGCATTGTCAATCACCTAAGTCACATTAGTTGCATACATCATCCTTAAAATCAAAATCCCAAAAATATTGCATAGTGACATGAATATTGAAACAAGGTTTCAAGTTCCTATGATGCAACAAAGTTTGACATATCAACCTATGATTGGACCAATGAATAACACAATGCAATCACTTTTTAATCCAAGACAATCACAACTCTATCCAACCCAACAATAAGACAATATTGGTCAAACTTTTTATGATGAAACAAGTGTCCAAATACGACAACTAGAGGAAAAAATAGCTCGAGAAAAAGAGATCTTGGAACAAAAAGTGAAAAACCCATGAAAATATTAGATCCCAAATGTCTAAACTATTTAAAAAATTTCAAGGTCCAAATCCAAATATTGAGCCCATTCATATAAAAGCTCTCATCGAACGATCAGATATACCAACTCTCATCTCTCAAATAGAGATGATGAAACAATTTCAAGTAGCAAGCACAAACTTCAACCAAGTCTCAAATCAAACTTCATTCGACCAAATCCCAAGTCAAATTTTGAACCAACAACCAATGATGAATAAACCACCAATGGTCCAACATGTCCAACTAATACAACCAATGATTAAACATGTCAAACCAACACATCCAATAGTCCAACATTTCCAACCAACTCAACCAATGGTCCAACATATCCAACTGAAACAACCAATGGCACAATTTCAACAATATGCTCAAGCAAATACACAATGTCAACAATTGGTCAATCCAACAACCAGGTATTAACAAAAAACTCAATATGAACAACTACAACCAAAAATTCAAAAAACAAAAGTTGCAACATATACCAAGCCAAGTTTCAAATATGTCAAATCAATTCAAACAATAGAAAATATAAATGAAAGAACAATACCAAACCAAAGCCAAATCACCTTCAAACAAGTTCAAAATCAAAACTCAGCTAGGTAAAAACCTCACAAGGATTGAAATGCATCTCCAAAGAAAGGAAGCTCTTTTACAAATATCGTAAAGAGAGTCCTAAGCGATCTTTTTGAGATAGATAAAAATCATGCACCCATGTCTAGCAATGACCCACCATCCCCTCATAAAAAAATTGACTCTCCTATGGCATCTATCCCTAAACTTTTCGAAGATTTGCAATCATCTCCCATATCATCGTCATCAAACAATACACCCAAGGACGAAATTGTTGGAATCCAAGAACACTGAGAGGGGGAGTGAATCGGTGTTCTACTGGTGGGATCAATTTTAACCTTATTAACAAAGTATTTGAGTAACCAGTAACCATAAAAGAATATAACAATAAGTAGAAATGATGCAAGCACAAGAACATACACCATAACACAGGAGTTTATAAGTGGAAAACCTCAACGAGGAAAAACCACAGTGGCATTGGTGACCCACAATATCTATCCACTGCCCAAATGAATAAATATTACAATAGGGGCCTACACATGCAGGAAGGCCAATATCCTAGAGCGCACTACTCATCACAAAAGGAGCCTCATTGACTACATACACCAAAATGGAGTTACAAACAAAATTATCAACTCAGAGAATGCATCTACTATGGTGAATGAGCTCTGGTTCAAGAAATGTTTGTACCAAATTTTACTGTAGAGGAGCTTCACGCAACCCCACAGGTTCAAACAGATCGATCATATGTGTCATGGATTGGAAGAAATAGTTTGTCAAAGTTTGACAATTTTTTGGACTTAGGGAACTTGACAGATCACGCCAGTAGGGAATGACTCTCGATGTTCCTGTGCTTTGGGATTCACAAGAGGAGAATACCTAGTGTAAACATACCAACCTAGATATGCTCATGACATGGATTTATGCACTATACAAACTGAATCAATTCAACCCTATCTTTCAACTTTGCATTTCATGCAGCTGACAGTTTTTGCAGTAGGCGAAAAATTGCTACCAATTAAAAATGGCTCTAACTCATCAGAAACTAAGATAGAACATTGTAGAGGAGCCTCACTTGACCTCACAGGTTCAAACAGATGAATCATATCTATCTTGGATTGGAAAAAACAATTTGTCAAAGTTTGATAGTTTTTTGGACTCAAGGCAATTGAGAAATCGCGTTGGTAGGGTATGACTCTCGACATTTCGGTGCTCTGGGATGCATGAGAGGAGCATGCCTAGTGCAAAAATTCCCAACCAAAAGTGCTCAGATGTCAGTTTGTTCAGATGATGAACCAAATCAATTCTAGCCTATCTTGCAACTTTGCATTGCATGAAACTAATGGTTTTTGCAGCAGGCGAAAAAATGGTACTAATTGAAAATGGCTTTGATTCATCAGAAACCAAGATAGTCTATTGTAGAGGAGCCTCACATGACCCCACAAGTTCAAATGGATTGATCATATGTGTCCTAGATTGGAAGAAATAGTCCATCAATGTTTGACAATTGTTTAGACTCAGCGCACTTAAGAGATCGCGCTGATACGGTATGGCTCTCAATGTTTCAGCACTTTGGGATGCATGAGAGGAGCATACATAGTGTAAGCCTACCCACCTATATGTACTCATGACATTGGTTTGTGCATGGGGTGAACCAAATCAATTCTACCCTATCTTGCAACTTTGCATTGCATGCAACTGACAATTTTTGCAGTAGGCGATAAAATGCTACCAATTTAAAATGGCTCTGAGTCATTAGAAACTGAGATAGGCCATTGTAGAGGAGCCTCAAGAAATACCACATGTTCAAATGTATCAATCATGTCTCTTGGATTGGAAAAAATAGTCTGTCAAAGTTTGATAATTTTTTGGACTCAGGGCACTTGAGAGATCACACCAGTAGGGTATGACTCTAAATGTTCTAGTGCTTTGGGATATATGAGAGGAGAATGCCTAGTGTAAACCTAACCACTCAGACATGCTCCTAATGTCAGTTTGTGAACAAGATGAACCATATCAATTCTACCCTATCTTCCAACTTTGCATTGCATGCAACTAATGGTGTTTGTAGCAGGCGAAAAAATGTTACCAATTGAAAAAGGCTCCGAGTCATCAAAAACCAATATAGGCCATTGTAGAGGAGCCTCAAATAACCACATAGGTTCAAATAAATTGATCATATGTGTATTGGATTGGAAAAAATAGTCCTTCAAAATTTGATAATTTTTTGGACTAATGGCACTTGAGAGATCGCATCGGTAGGGTATGACTCTCGACTTTCCAATGCTTTGAGATGTATGAGAGGAGAATGCCTAGTGTAAAACTACCCATGTGGATGTTCTCATTAAATGAGTTTGTGTACAACTGGGAAAATTTTACATCTTTTATCCAAATAAAGCCAAACATTGATAACTTTGACAACTTTGATAACTTCAACGACAATTGAGCAACTTTGACAATAATTGAGAAAATTTTACATCTTTGATCCAAATGACCCCAAACATGAGAACCAAAATTTGACCATTGCGAGCATGAGGATGCTCTTACACCACACACATATTGTTTATTACATAAGCAAATATTCATATAAATTTATAAAAGGGAAGCCACCAAATACAACGAATACACAATAATGAACTGAATACAAGGAGTTTTGTAGGGTTAATTCAACATTTTAGAAATTATATCAAATCATATTCCATGATTGCAGTGTTTTATATCATAGATTTTTGTTGTTTATATTCATATTGTTGATTACATAGGAAAATGATTAATTAACTTTATAAAAGGGAAACCATGAAATACAACGAATACACAATAATGAAATCAATAAACATTTATTGGATCAAATATCAACATTTATATATATATATATATAAAAGGCATGTATGCCAAGGCAATACAAGTATTACAAAAATGTTGCATATGCCATGTCTAAATCGATATATAATAAAAATGTAGAGTATATCTACAAGTATTGGTCATTTTATGACCACAACTAACTCTATATGATCCTAAACTTGTGGTGGATCATCAAAATCGAGCCTCTTTGATGGAGTACATAGCTCTGTAGATGGCTACAAAACCACTATTCAAAAGCCAAGTTAGAATTTTTTTGTAAAAAATAGTTCACAATTAACAACATAACTGTGCATTTAACTATAATTTCTTTGCAATTGAAATGTAGATTACCTCATCGGCTGATCTCAGAGCTAATGTCTACACTCTCCTCTCCTTGTCACTATTAAGAGTTTTCTTAAAGACAAACTTAAAAGGATCCACATTATGGCTGAACCGCGAAGGGGGACATTGTAGATTAAATGTATAAATAATACAATGTACTAACATATTTACATAAAAAACACTTAAAAGCTATAATTTAGAGAAGAATGATGTACCCATGTCTGAGATGCTTCTCCAATGGACTGAGGATGGCTCACCATCGATGGAGAAACTGTCGCTATTACCTATACAAAAAATGATCAAAGATTAAATACAATTAATATAATGATAAGTATTGTAGGTTAAAAATAATTAATATAATATATCAAACAAAAGTGTACTAGATCTTGAGATGCTTCTCCAGTGCATGGAGGAGGGCTCGCCATTAATGAAGCACTTATGGATATTTCCTATATGAAAAAATTATAAGATTATAATTTATCACAAGTTCACATGTACACATGCATATAATCATGAAATCAAGAAAATAAAGTAGAGATACACACTTGTGCCCTCTATCGATCCATGGGCGAATCAGGTGCATTCAAGAAATCCACATAGCTAAATGGTTGTTGTACATGTAAAATAGACAAAAAACACTAATCAATCTACAAATCCCAACTAAGACAATTCCAATATTTTCAAACAATTGTACAACTAAAAATGTGTTCAATTAGATTCTTCCCACGTTTTTGCATCTTTGAGGAATTATTTTGCTTAGGATGAGGCGTAGATGCGGAGGGGGTACCCTAAAACAAGAAAATTAACATGAGATATTAGTATAGATAATATATTAAACATAATTTTAAAAATCTAAAATGAAATGACGTGCATATTCCATCAAATCAATACATAAAAAAGGGTGTACAAAATATGATAATGTATAGCGTAGGCCAAAATCGATCGCTGAGAGAGTGATGTCATCAATCTAGGACATTTGGTCCCCTATCAACACCTACAAACCAAGAATTGGACCAAGCATTAAAGATAGTTAGTATACCTTGTAATTTTTTTGAATTTAAAGTGTACTATTCTATTTTAATACGTTACAAAATTTATACCTCAAACATTGAAGTTGCAGCTGTAGTAACTGCGGGAGGAGTATGGGATACCGCTACTACATCCTGAAATGCATATTATTTGTATCAATTTAAATCGATGTATAAATAAAAATTCATTTATGTAATTACAAATTTAAAGTGACTAATAAATAAAATGATATGAATTCAAATCAACACACCTATGTCTATTGTTAATGGCCAAACAACATGTCCATCAACTCCTCTATCAATGCCACATCCTCAGTCATGTGGTTCTGACATCTACTCCTACAAATCATGCATAAATGAGATGTGGATCCATTTGCAGCAGTTGCATCATACGTCATTGAGCATATACTCGAGCAACAAACACACACATGCTGAATGGGCTCTCTATCGGCACCTGGAGAAAATAATGGCTCATCATCCAATACAAGAGGGTGTGCTAACTGTGTCCCTTACTGGATGATGGCACAATTCAATGTTGTGGCCACCTGAAGACTCTGTAGCTCCATCGACTCTTTTAGCTTTACTGGGATAGCCTAATGCACCTTCGGTTTGGGTGCTAGGGGGCGGTGACTCTTCGGGGCTAATTGCCTACAAGCTCTAGGTCTATCTAGGTAAGAGCCACCACCTCTACCATGTAACTCTCTCATGTCAAAATAATTTGGCCACACATTGAGGAAAAACTCCCACTATACTTTTCTCAAAAAATACAATGGCACCTCATAATTATTACAAGGTGGATCATCAAAGACCATCCACCACCTCTACCAAAAAAAGTTTCTTCATCTGCACATTGGTACACCAATGTATGGGAAACCTCTTTGCATTAAGAGGTAACAACTGACCAGTTTTAGGATCAACAAAAAGGCCACATATTTGTTGTTTACTAATATTTTTGTTTTTCACTCCCTCGTATGATAACCCACCAACATAGTATTGATGACACATATCCCTAAAGTTTCCCCATTTTGTAATTTGTGTTGAAATGGTTGTGGCACCACTAGATAATGTTTCTAGGCTAGTGGCGAGGGATTTATGATTCTCAAGCTCATATTTTTTCAATTTATTAATCAGTTTATTTATTTTAGATGCATTTTTCTCTGATTGATTAATCAATTGCTCCTACATTTCAACTATACAGTCAAAAGAAGGAACTGGAGGTGTATCTTGTGGGTTTTGTTCAGGGTTTTCAGGAGGTGCATTTGTTTGTTGTTGTTGTGGATTATTAGAATCTAGTTTTTGAAACAAAAAAAAAAACCTAATCAAAATAAACGAAATTAAATTTAAAATGTAAAACAAATTGAATAAACGAGAAAGAAAGACAAAAATTAACAAAAACTAACCTTGATCCATAGCGTTTGGTGGAGAAATGTGGTAGCCTGTTTGCGGTTTCATGGAGGAAAAGGAGGAAAAATCACTACGGTCATGGTGAAAATAAATCTAGTCCTTTTTTTAATAAACATTTTTTGATAGGTACTGTATATGCAGTTTTTTAGGACTTATGAGCGCGTACGTGCTCCCTTTCCTAAAAATAGCATATACATGGTATCTTTGTTTAGGCTTAGGAACAACAGACCTAAGTGCATATGCGGTGATTTGAAATTTTAGTACTGCATACACACTGCTTGTTTTTCCATGTTTTATTTAGGTGGTGTCCACTTTTCTGACCACCATATTTGTGTACATCCCTTCAAGCATCATCATTAGAAATTTCCGTTCCACCCTATCATAGGCTTTCTCAAAGTTAATGAAAAATATAGCCGCCTTTTGTCTAGAGATTTTAGACTAATTCATGGCCTCCCAGCTTGTAATAAAGTTTTCCAGGATATATCTTCCTTTTACAAAGCTTGACAACCTCCCTCTCTTCCATTTAACTTTAGCGTTAGGTGCACCACCTTCAAAAGTATGGTTATCATCTTCCTCATTTTCTGCATCATTGGATTGTGCCTCTTCATTGTCTAAATCAACAGACAAAGGTTCCTGATCCGTAGTAGAATCTTCAAAAAGGGGGTTGGTATTAAAAATATTAAAGTGTTCTAGGGCTAAGGTCTCAGGGTTACTAGGAACCCGATTACTAGCCATGGGTTTGGCTTTAATAACTTCGATGCGCATGACCTCATAGTCATAGATAATGGTATGAGAGTCAGGCATTGGATAATAGACTGTATCTCTATCCGATTCAAGAAGCTTATGATCTACATTCTTACTATCTGAATTGGATGCATCAATACTACACTTATTGCCAAATATAGATAACATCCTAATAGTTTGGTTGTTATTCGAGCTAGCAGTCATGATAGTTTTATCTTCGAAGTCTTTAACCAAAGATTTGAAAAAGGAAGAATTACACCTGGGAGATTGACATGATGTGTCAATCGACATGGGTCGAGGGGGGTTTTTTAACTTGTCTAGAATAATTTGTTGTGTGTTCTTGATACGCATTTTCCTAGACTTGAGGGGATGATGCAATCATCCTTCAACTGGTCTAGTGATGTCTCAAGAGCAGAGTGCGGAGGGGGATCCACAGTGAAGCTTCCAAGGACCACATTATCATCAAATGCGAGGGGTGGAGATGATGGCTTAGCCATAGCCTCCACCATCACTTTCTTCAGTTCATTGAGTTTATCAAGAACATGGGTCTGCATCTTAAAATGATTGTTAGGGGCCTAATTAAAAGGGTTAGGGATAACACCATTATTGGGATGAGAAACAAGTTTCCATTTGCCCAAGATAGGGCAGTTTTGACATAGTTGGCCCTCACGTCTATATAAAAACACGCGTTCATACCACCAAGGAATTCTATTTCACATGAAATGGTGTCATTATCCATGTTGATAATAATGGACCTTGGTAAATCCTTACCTAAGTCGATTGTGATAAGCACCCAAGTGTACAAGTGCAGAACCATTGTATGCGAGTGATCAACCCTGATGGTTCTACCTATCGACTCGATAATTTGTGGGATGAAACACCACAACAATGGGGGAAGATTTTTTATAATAACCCATCTAGGGCTGGATAGGGCCATGACTTCATTGCTAACTACTTCTGGAGTCCATTTAACATCCCTAAAAGTCGACTTCCCAACGGACCAAAATTGTTTGCTAACAACTTGGGCCTAAGATTTAACATCTTTAAAAGAATAAAATATAAACCTTTTTGAATGGGTATGTGCAAGCTAATGAGTCATAAATTCATGGAAGTCTACGCGTTAGAAAATGCACTCCACAAAACGGGCCCCCGTTTTTCCGTTCTAAAAAACGGGGGCCCATTAATGGTTCGGCCTCTCGAGCCGAAAGGTCATGGGGTGCCGAAGCTAAATAAAATGGGCCCCCATTTATAGACAAAATGGGCCCCCTTTTATAGGCAAAACGGGTCCCCGTTTATAAACAAAATAGGGGCCCGTTTTTATAAAACGGGCCCCCGTTTTGAAATTCTATTTTTACCCTTTTTTTGGACAATTTTTCATTTTCACCATCACAGTGAGTTGACAAGAAGAGATCAAAAACGGGCCCCTGTGCTTTGGTTTCCACTTCAAGCCTCCACCACTATCCCAGGTACACATTCAGTCATCTATTTTCACATTTCATAATTTTCTTGTATATTTTTCTTGTTTTTTTGTGTATTATTTAGTTCTTTTTTTATTATTTTAGTTTTTTTTATTATTATTTTAGTTATTTTTTATAGTAGTGTATAAATAAATTATTTTTTATATTTGTAAATTCTTAATTTTGATCTAAAATATTTTTGAACAGTTAACCCTAAACCGTAATCAATAAATTTAGAAACCAAAACCAAACCTAGATAATTAACAAAACAAAATCGACACAAACAAAAAACTGAAAATGAAATGGAAACAAAAACAAAAATGTTTGAAAATGAAATTGAAATAAAACTGAACATATGTACCTAAATTGTTCTTAATCTTCATTAGGCAATACAAAAGTTACCACTAAATTAGTATAACCTTAAAAGTAATTAACATTACTCTTCAAATTTTAGATATAAAGTTTAGGCTTAGGTTTATGCCATGTCATGGCATAAACATCCTATTATGGTCTTATTATGTCATGTGATGGTATAAAAGGATCAATTATGGACACAATTTTAGAGCAAAGCTAGATAAGTTACTAAAATTGGAGTTTGGTTTACATAGGTTCATAAAGGAAACTAATATGCCAAATATATAATTCAATAATACAAAATAAAAAATATTCTTGATTTATAATGTTGATTGATAATGAGTTTTCTAAATGGGGTGCTAATTATATATACATCTGAAAGATTTGAAAAATATAATTCCCAAGAAGTATTTTGAATATCTTTAGAAGTATATTGGTATACCTAGAATGTAATTTATATTATAAAAGATTTGATATATGATTTGAAGTTGGTAGATATTTTGAGGAGGATATATTAGATTATGTTATGATTAAGCTAATATTAGAAGAATGGTTTTAACAACATCTTTTGGTTTTAAAAGGTGCATGAGGTTTGAAGTTGAAATCATATTCGATTGTATATAATATTAAATTGTTAAGGAGCTATTTTTTTTTTAAATAGTTAATTTAAGATATTAGTTGAAGCTATTTGAGAACGTGAGATAGTCCTAATGAACACACGAATTAAATTAATGAACCTAGGACAATCACAATGAACATATGATAGTCCCAATGAGCCTCAAATGATCCTAATGAATGTAGGGCAGTCTTAATGAACCTAAGAAAGTCCTAATGAGCCTAAGAAAGCCATAATGAACTTGGGACAATCCTAATGATCCTAGGATAGTCCTAATGAACCTACGATAGTGTAAACAAGCCTAGGATAGTCTAAGAAAAAATCACTACAAAAAAGACCTCAAATGCATTAAATGAATTTCCCAATAACACACTCGTGTTTATCTTTTTTTGGTCATTTGGCTACCTTTTTTTACAACATCTTGGTGTATATGCCCCTAAGAAGACCTTTTCCTCAAAAATTTCTTGGATCATGAACTCCTCATGTGCACCAAACATAAGTTGCCACTTGGAAGCTTCTAATGAACACAATCCTTTCAATCAATCTACTCCATTGATCTCTCAAAACAATCTTAGTCTTTAATCCTCTATCCTTCATGACTATAAATAAATCATTATATGAGCTATTTTCAAGAACTATTGTAATGCAATGTTATGTTGCCAATTTAAGCACCTTACATCCTATCTTCCAGTCACAAATCCATCTTGAAGCCATCAACCTTTAGCTACAACAAGAGTTTTCTTTCTGAGATACTATTGTCTTTCATCTTTTATACATTATCCTTTAACTTGATCTAAAGGTGGTACTTATGCATAGCATAATGGTTTGAAATTCATAGTTTAAGTCCTTTATTGATTTTTTATACTTGCTTGCATACACATATATTGCTAGAATTTAGCAATTCTTTATAGCTTCTATTTTAGTTTATTTATGAAAGAGTATAAATGAAGCTATATTTAAAGTCAAAATTGTAAGATCCCCTCAATCATTGAGGTAGAGTTCAAAATTGATTTCACCTCTAATTATATGAAAAATTTAATTTGTCTATACATATCAAAATCTTTCAAAATTTTGCATATTAAACAATAAAATATTGTGATGAACAAGTCTCTAGGGTCTTAAAAACCTTTATTTTCATAAAGTGCCAACACAACATTTTTTCCCTAAAATATTCTCTTTGATTAATACAAAATTTTAAAATGGTTGCCCCTAAAAGTATTAGGTCAGCGAAAGGAATTGGGATATTTAAAAATAGGCTTGCATCACTTTTTTAGCTTCATTGAGTTGTAGTTTGTTCATTGACTTAATAATTAAGTGCTTGCAAGTATGATAGTGGACCCCTTTGTGCATGAGCACATTCCTAAAGCTTTCAATTATTAAAATAAAAAGCATTACGATGTGATGATTTGAAGGAGATCTATCCGTTAAAGAAATATTATGGATGGATATTAATGAGGATCATATAGTATGTTAGGAATTTTATTTGGAATGTTAGTCAAAAAAATATTCTAGTTGATAATTATAAATGCATGTCTAAAATATTTTTGAAATTGATTATTTTAAAAGTAAATATTGCGAGGTTAATTTTGTTTTTAATTGTTGGCATGTTGTGTTGATTTTTATGTAAGAGTTTCATTTCTTATTGAACTTTGTAAGAGAATTTGTGTATGAATTGATATCTTAAACTTTATAGAAAGATTATATTTGAAAACAAATGATTGCGGAGTTTTATAATAAATGATTTATAGGAAATACTATTTTTTGAAGGTTTTGTAAATTATAATCTTGTGTAGATTTGATTATGGGAGAAATTTAATGGTGAAATATGCTTAATTCTTCAAAAGTTTTGATGTTTTGTCTTTACATGACAACCACTTAGAATATAATATGTTTTAAGTATGTCATTTATAGTCATGGGAGATTAGTTTTTTTTTAAGATTGTCTAAAGACTAATCAATGTAATATGAATTGATGGCAACTATCTCAAAACTATGCAATTGAATTCTAATAAATTATCATGTACACTAAAACACTAGAAATATGGAGCATCCAAACACACATGTACATTTTTCAAAATAACTTTAAGTTAAAGTTAACAAAATATTATGTTGTCTTAGTAATATTGTTTCCATGCTATATATTCTTACACTAGAAGGAGGATCATCTTATTTCTCACTTCTTTATTGATCTTATGTATGAAATATTTTATATTGATTTTAATAATTGATGCATTTTACAAGAAATGAATTTATTAAATAGAATATATAATAGATTTATGATGTTTCATTGAAAGTTTTTATTAAGTTTTGTGTGCAAATTTTATATTTCAAGATTCAATAGTATGTACATGTATATTTTTTTAAGTTCAATATTATATTATATATTTCATGTGTATCTCATTCAACAACATAGAAATGTTACTATTTATAAATGTTTTTTTTAATTTAGTAAAATAGATTCTTCTTTGACATAGAGTTGTATATAATTCATGTATATCTTTATATATGCAAGAGTTATTTCTTATCATGGATGTCTTTGACATAGATGAACTATTACATGAAAATCCCCCACCACAACCCCCTCCTCCTCCTCTGCCACCTCCACCACCACCACCACAACAACCCCCTAGATTGGATGAAATTCGTTTAAGAGAATGAATTAATGAAAACCTACAAGTGATTGAACAAAACATTGTTGCTATCCAAAATGAGCAAGTCATGCCACCCCATCTTGTAGAGTTTGCAAAATCAATGCAAACTATTGTGGAGTCAGTTAGATCTGTTGATTCTCAATTAGATCAATTTCATAGACGACGACAAGAGTTGCGTGATTTTTATGTCGATGGTATAACTTATAGGCAAATAACTGATTTGAAAATAACCAAAGCTCATTTATGTCCATATTTTACCAACCCAAAAACAAGAGAACCAATGCAACCTAACTAGAAAAGAATTTCAATTAGGTGGTGTGTGCATCCAGAAATGGCTAGATACTTTTGGGACAGATGGTGGATGGTTTTTGATTATCCACCACATCGTAATTATGAGGTCCCTTTTTATTTTTTGAAGAAATTATATTGTGAGTTTGTAATGAACCGAAAACCAAATTATTTTGATATTAAGTCATTCCAGGGTGTTGGTCATGGAATGCCACAGCATAGATTAGGGGCACGGAGTAATAATCCCCTATCGGATCCACCCATAGTTCCACTTGCTGCTCCGTCGATTCCTGCAGATGTCCAAACTACATCATTCATTTCGACATTAGATGCTTTGACTTCCCTCACAGGTAACCTGAGTGAGCAAGCTGCTCACATGGCATCTGCTCCTCGATGGATGCCACATATGTGTTCGAGTTGTCATGAGACGTGTGTAGGTCCTACTACTGCTGCAGGATCTACTTAAGTTCCAGACGAGCATGATGCAGTAGATGATAGTATGATGACATCTTATATGGATTTTCTTTGCTCGGATGTTCATCTTGACTAGGTATAGATATATATACATGTACATGTCAATCTTTTTATACTTCATTAAATATAGGTATAAACTAAGTGCCTCTCTTTTTTTATACAATCTAATACTTCATTAAATAAATTTTGTTTATGTAGATAAGGACTACACCTAATATTAGAGTCAATATTGCATCTACTGGAACACAACTCAGCACACCTTATGGGGTATAGTATAAATTTCTATCTAGACATTGTACTAGATCTTTTTAAGTTAATATGTTATCATCGTATACTATATAAATTTTCATGTTGATACATTGAATGCTTATTTCTCCAGGATTCAGGTCATGAGGGACCCTCTACATCACATCGAGAAGAGGGTCTGACTATTGTGACACCATCTATGGTATGTATCTTATAATTCTTAAATTAAATATGAACTCTTACAATATTGTAACTTAACTTGAAATTATTTAGTACACATATATATGTTCACCAAATATGATTTCATTAAATGCATGTATGCAGGTGGACACTACCATTAGGATAGGTTATCCTCATAATTTTGATCAGAGCCAATTTGAACGCACATCGACATCCTTTGAGGTATTAATATGTAATACTTAATTTGATCTTATTTTGACTCTTAATTTAAGATTTAATTGGACACTTTGAATTTGACCTTGTACAGGACTTAGCTAGCACTACATTTGGTGTTGATACTACACAAGATACTGTTAGAGGAGATACTGCTAGAGGGTCTGATGAGCATATGGTAAGTTTGTAACTTAATTTATGAATTCTACTATATCTGATAAATGATTCTTTTAATAGTTAATTTCAAGTAATATTTTAATATTATTTTTTTATTGTACAGCATGAGACAGGTGGATCTAGACCACGTCCTGGGGACAAGAGAGATACTGCTAGAGGATCTCATGAGCACATGGTAAGTTTGTAACTTAATTTATGAATTCTACTATATCTGATAAATGATTATTTTAATAGTTAATTTCAAGTAATATTTTAATATTATTTTTTTATTGTACAGCATGAGACAGGTGGATCTGGACCACGTCCCGGGCTAGAGGATTTGATGAGCATATGGTAAGTTTGTAACTTAATTTATGAATTCTACTATATTTGATAAATGATTCTTTTAATAGTTAATTTCAAGTAATATTTTAATATTATTTTTTTATTGTATAGCATGAGACAGGTGGATCTGGACCACGTCCCGAGGACAAGAGACCACGAGATGTTATTGATGATAGCACTTAGATTTTACTGTTTATTTGGCTTTGATATGTACTTTTTTATGAACTTTACACATTTGTTTACATGTGCACATACTTTATATATATGGATAGTTGCATAATAGGATTAGATCATATATATTTTGTGCATACTTTATATATTTTGTGCACATTAGATATTATGTGGAGTGAACATCATGTTACCATCTAGACATATATATGGATTAGATATTATATGGATTATGTGGACTTGAAATTTTACTATTTATTTGGCTCTGATATGTACTATTTTATGGGCTTTACATATTTGTTTACACGTGCACACACATACTTTATATATATGGATAGTTTCATAATAGGATTAGATCATATATATTATGTGCATACTTTATGTGTATTGTGCCCTTTAGATATTATGTGGACTTGAAATTATGTGCATATTAGATCATATATATTGACTTGAAATTATGTGGACTTGAAATTTTATTTATGGAAGTTGTGCTTAAACAACTTTATAGGCATTATGTGGACTATAATTTTATTTTTGGAATTTCATTTAAATAGTTCTTGTGATTAGATAAACTAAATGTGCATACATCATGAACTAAGTATCAAAACATATCTTATAATTATAACATATTCTAAATTAAAAAGTATCATTTAACAAATATAATGAATAGAACTTGATTAAAACATAATTATCTCATTCATAAATTTGACCAATAGTCTCTCATTTATGTATATTGTACACAAAATGTAATCAAGAAGACATATCTAAAATAAAATAAACATTCTATTTAAATAACTTTGTTTTCATTGATTCCTTCTACTTGTGGTAGACCTGAAACAAAATTTTACTAGATTCATTCCATTATACCATCTGCATCCTCTCTCTTTTGCAAAGCATCTATAATTGTCTCGTGCTCTTCCATAGAGAGAGTCCATAATTGTTAATTAGCAGGCCTGCCACGATATCTATCCAATTTTATATTAGTTGCCACTACCAAATGCGAGTAATGTATAATCTTCTTCTCTAATTCATAATCTTCAAATGTGGGCAATCCATTCTTTCTTGTTAGATATTTGCGTAGCCAAGTGCCAACAACAACCACAGATCCTGTTGGATAGTCATAACCATCATCATCTACTCAAGGAGTAGTAAGCTTATGTTTTGGCTCTACACATCGAGCCAACCAATACTCTATCCCCTCTTCATTGTCCTCTGGTGCAACAACAGCATAGACATGTCCTGTGCACAAAGAAAATTTATTTTAATATTTAATGAGATATAAAAACAAAAATATACACTATAAGATTTCATAAATTTATGTACTATTTAATAAATCAAAACAAATTTCAAAAATAATTTTACCTTGTTGTATAAGATCTGAAATGCAATCATAGTTATTTGATGCAAACATTTGATCCATATCTTCATCAGTTCTTTCATGTGGATCATTTGCATCTATGGGTGTCAATGATCTTTGTTGCCATTCTTCAACCCATTCTTTATTCTCACAAAATTCCCAATCTCTGGAAACACAAAACTGACAAAAGCAAGCAAATTGCCTTTTGAATATAGTCCATGTGCTTGAATTAGAACTCTTAAATGAATGCCATTTAGATGATCCAATGATGGTATTACAATCATGCCGAATAGGAATACTATCTTCCTCTATCAACCAGAAGAAACGTCGAATTGCAGAGTTTTCAGTTGATCCTTTTGACAACTTTGAATTGCACCAATCTACAACTGCACGAGCATCTCTGAATTTCACTGCATCCTCAAACTTTAATTGTTCTCTAGCAAGAGCTCTTTTTATATAGGCACCGGCTCCATCATGTTCCCCCTTACCATGTCCCACTTCAAAAAAACTCCATAAATGTTGGACATTGGTTATCTTGTGAACTTTGCATAGCCAATAAAACATTCTTGCATTTTTGAATTGTCTAGTGAAATTATCTGACCATATCATATGATGTTTCATGTCAATTTCTCTTTCCTTAAGATTATCATAAAATACCTCGAAGCAATGTTGGACAAACTCTAAAGAGTGTAATCAATTATCGCTAACATAGAAATGATACTCCCTCAAAAAATTTCTATTATCTTCTGTACTGTCATGGTCATGTCTATATATAATGTGCAAAAATATGGCCACTTGCACTGAGTTGTAGTATTGTGATTGAGTTTCCTCTTGTGGTTTTAGAGTATAATTTTCTGCAAAATTCACAACTGATACTATTGTTCCAACTGGAAATGTGTTCTTGCATATGCGAAACTGTCCATCAAGCCATCGGGCATGTTGGGAATGTTTCACATATTTTGGAACAATATGAGTTTTAAAATCACTAATAAATGCATTCACACTATTCTGTTCTGTAATCAATTCTAAACTTTTCCCCATCTTTCCATCCTTTAGAGGGTATTCTATATTTTTAAATCTCCTAACATCAACCATTTTTTGTCCAAACTTAGATGAAACATGTTCATGCAAACATTCACCTATCGAAGAATAGTTCCCACATAAATTGCAAAGACCATAAATGGATGAATTGGAAAGAAATAATTGTTCATTAGGTGGTTTACAAAATAAACTTCCAATAAAATCTTTTATAGTTTCAGGTGGAACATAAACACCACAATCCTGCACAGGATCATTACCATGCAACATACAACAAATATATCAAAAAACATCATAATAGTAACGAAACTGGACATGGGTTTTACAACAACAAGATATTCTTTGTTTATTGATTTTAACATACCAGTGTTTGCATTTTTCAAATGATCTTTAACTAATTCGTAAATTCATTAACACAGATTCATCACTAAATTTTTTAAAGAATTCAGTTTGAGTCATGTCAAGAAGATGTTTTGGATGAGGATCACGAATTTTTGATCCCGTGCCCTTAACTTTAAAACATCTCTAGCATTTGATGAAACTCTAGTGTTATCATGCCAAAATTTTGCAATTAATTGTTTAGTTTCATCATTTAATTTCATGTCCGACCTTTGAAGTCTACCACTAAAACTCCAACAATGGTTTAGTGGATCAATTTCAATTGTGTCTCTTCTTTTGGCTTCTCTTGACAAGGTTCTACGATGTAAGTTCAAATAGCCACTTATATCACTTAACATTCTTTTACTAACAATCATTTTGTCAACTATAGTAGTCGTTATAACTCTACGTGCTACATTCTTATCTTTAGATCAACTTGTTTTTCCTATAGAATCGATGGCACTGGCAACAGTAGATACAACTTGCTTATATGATTCATCTTTTGTTTTTGGTTTTGCATAAATACCTATTTTTTCATGACTTTACGCATTTTTAACATTTTTATTAATTGTAGCATTAATTGACATTGGAATCCTAACTTTTTATTATAGAAAAATTGTTTATATAATCTGTTTGCATGTGTTCTGATTTGTCTCCAAGAAACTAACCCATTAAGATTATCTAGCACATTGCTATCAATAGTAAACAAATTACATTCATTTTCTTTTTGAGAGGGTGGTTTAATATTTTCAATTTTTATTTCTTTTCGTATTGGTGTATGAAATTTATATCCAGCTTCATTTAAATCAGCAATTTGATTGGCATCATAGTCATCAGGATTTAAAAACATACCAGGATTCACATCCACATCAAAATTTGCATCAACAGTCATACCCGTGTGTGGTTCTACACTTCTTGCATCCATCATTATGTCTTCAATGGTCTCATCTACAACGGGCATTGAACTAGACGCTTTAGAAGTGTTATTCAATTGTCGTTGTTGTGATCTTCGATCTCTTTGGTGGTTTGCCTCCTTCTCTCTTTGTGCTTGAATTTCATCCACTATCATTGTCCTCTTTTTTTTCTTTTGACATTGCTTAGAACCCATTTTTACAAACTCATCTTCAAAAAATAATATCTTTTTACTGAGTTCTTCAAAAAATCATGTAAAAAATATTAAAAAGTACTGCCAAATGATGTAAAAAATCTTTGTCAGTATGGATTTCAATGATAGTGTGGTAAATCGATGCAATCTATCTTTTTTTTTATAGTAACGGTTATTTAGAAACAGGGGCCCGTTATTTAAATAACGGGTCCCTATTTTAATAACGGGGGCTCGTTATTTAAATAACAGGCCTCCATTTTTAAAACGGGGGCCCGTTGTTAAATCCAACAGGCAAAAAATGAAACGGGCCCCCGTTTAACGGGGGCCCGTTATGCAAAATTTGAATTCACAACCCACCACTTGCCTTGGGATTAGGCCCAGGATAGGCCTGGGATGGCCACACCTGAGACATGAACCTGCAAATTCAAAGCTCCATGAATGAAAGCACAAATATGATGAAATGAAATAGTTTACGTGCCTCTAATCAGAGAATTTTTATATGAAATTGAAACCCATTTCAGATTATATTGTCTAGATTCTAAATATGTAAA
This sequence comes from Cryptomeria japonica, assembly GCF_030272615.1. NCBI lineage: Eukaryota > Viridiplantae > Streptophyta > Pinopsida > Cupressales > Cupressaceae > Cryptomeria > Cryptomeria japonica. The sequence goes on along the minus strand of NC_081411.1, from coordinate 38,171,281 downwards.
TTAATTTAAAAATTGATTATTCTAACTATTTTTCATTTAATTTATACTAAATCAGGTTCATAAATTTGAAATATTAACTAATTTTCTTAATTTAATAACTTTTTTATTTTAATGAATTTTGAAAAAAAAATTATGTCATCAATCTACACAAAATTCTTTTCAATTTAAAAAAAAAAAATTCAAAAAATGCTAAGTTTACGTCAAATTATGTGGGTCGTACACATCAAATTTTCAAAAAGATAATTATGGCCATTAAAAAATTAATTAAAAAAAAAATATTTGAAAAAAAAATACAGAAAAATATGCCCATCAATCTTCAGTGTGTTACAAACCATTTCCCAAAACAGTTTGAGAAAATAATTTTAATTGTGTCAAAAAGTGTGGGTCGTACACATGCATGGTATGGTCCTGAAACAGGCATTTTTAAAACATAGTTTTTAGAACTCCATTCAAAAAGTTATTTTTTATTATGTGGGTATTAAAATATATTACATATTTGAAAAGTAGACTCAGAGAGCTATCTTTTATATTAATGACTTTTTCCAAGATTCAATCTCTAAGTGTTTCAAAATTTAAGCTCAAGTGAGACAAAATCTGAAAAACAGGGAAAACACTTCCACTTTTTGGCCAAAAAGTGGACTCATCTTCTTGCACTAACGCGAATAATTCTAGAAAAAGAAAAATGTAAACCTAATTTATTAACCCATACATTCTTAAGCCAGTTATTCATGAAATTGCAAGAGGGACAATTGGAAAGCTCCGTGGTCATGAAAAAAATTGCAATATCCTTAAGCCTAGCTTTTTCTTCATTAATGACATCAAGCATAGATGAATTGGGAGAAACAGTAAGAAATGCATGGGGTCAGGCAGGGAAATTACCTTCTTCTTTGGAGAGCCCATCGCTACCTACAGACACACTGGAAACCCTAACATCAAACTTGGTAAGGTCTGAGATTGACATCGAGATATCATCAATAAGAGTAGCCTTGAAGGCCTTGGGCAAAACTAGCCTCTCACGTTGAATGCTGCCACTAGAATCACATGACATAATTGCCCAAGCGAGTGGGGGGGAAGAGCATTGATGGGAAAATTTTCACTCCCGACAAAGTCGGACGAAGCCTGACGAGACCTATTGTAATTTCAAAGAAAAGGAAACAAAAAAGAGAGGGGAGGCAAACTTACCTACATGGAGGAGGCGACTTGTACTCATCCACTGTGTGAAGCCGAAGACCCTTGACATCGCACCAAAACCCTAGGTTGAAGTAGAGTTGCAGAGCCTTTGAGTACCCAGTGTACCTTTCAATCTATTCATAGGTTTTGATTAACTATTTTTGGATAAATATACTTACTATAAATAGTAAGTTCTATTGTTTGAAAGGAGACATGACCATAATATATAAAAAATGCTTCTAAGTTATAAATTATAGAGGTGAATGTATGCCATCAATATCAATTGATTTAAATATATAAATGGATCTTAAATCCTTTATTGAAGTAAGAAAAAATCGTGATAGATGATGGAACATAAACACAATAATATTCCAATTTCAAACTATAAAAGCTGTAAAAAATTACCAAATTATTAGAAATATATTTTATGTTTTTGTGATATTCAATAGGATGCACCAATTGACAAAATATTGAAGATGAAAAAAACCACCAAATATATAAAAAAAAATAAGATATTTTAAAAACCACCACCTAATATTATTTGTACAAAACAAAAGTATGTGATTGAAATTGATGATAAAATCTTAAAACTAGTGTCGAATAAATTTGGAGAAATTTGCTAAAAAAAAATTATTCGTAAACACCTTTCAACCTTGCATGCTAATGTTAAGAATATAAAGAGGAACAAATTGTCGGCTATAAAATACTAAATTGTAATTTTTAGGGCCTTACGATACATGTTTTGATTAAGGGTAAACTGGTTTTGGATGCTGCCACTAGAATCACATGACATAATTGCCCAAGCGAGTGGGGGGGAAGAGCATTGATGGGAAAATTTTCCCTCCCGACAAAGTCAGACGAAGCCTGACGAGACCTATTGTAATTTCAAAGAAAAGGAACCAAAAAAGAGAGGGGAGGCAAACTTACCTACGTGGAGGAGGCGACTTGTACTCATCCACCGTGTGAAGTCGAAGACCCTTGACATCGCACCAAAACCCTAGGTTGAAGTAGAGTTGCAGAGCCTTCGAGTACCCAGTGTACCTTTCAATCTATTCATAGGTTTTGATTAACTATTTTTGGATAAATATACTTACTATAAATAGTAAGTTCTATTATTTGAAAGGAGACACGACCATAGTATATAAAAAATGCTTCTAAGTTATAAATTATAGAGGTGAATGTATGCCATCAATATCAATTGATTTAAATATATAAATGGATCTTAAATCCTTTATTGAAGTAAGAAAAAATCATGATAGATGATGGAACATAAACACAATAATATTCCAATTTCAAACTATAAAAGCTGTAAAAAATTACCAATTTATTAGAAATATATTTTATGTTTTTGTGACATTCAATAGGATGCACCAATTGACAAAATATTGAAGATGAAAAAATCACCAAATATATAAAAGAAAATAAGATATTTTAAAAACCACCACCTAATATTATTTGTACAAAACAAAAGTATGTGATTGAAATTGATGATAAAATCTTAAAACTAGTGTCGAATAAATTTGGAGAAATTTGCTAAAAAAAAATTATTCGTAAACACCTTTCAACCTTGCATGCTAATGTTAAGAATATAAAGAGGAACAAATTGTAGGCTATAAAATACTAAATTTTAATTTTTAGGGCCTTACGATACATGTTTTGATTAAGGGTAAATAGGTTTTGGGGGGACCAGAAACCCCGTAAACACGTTTTGAGGGGACCCGAAACCCCACAGGTTTTGAAGGGACCTGAAACCCTCAGATTTTACTAGGATCTAAAACCCACATACAATTTCTGCTAAAAGATAATAATATCAGTGAACCAGTAGCCAAGCCACAAACAGGACACAAAGCATCCCTAACATAGAGACAAGGGTTTTGCAAGGCTCCCCAAACCTACAGAATATTAGGGTTTTGAAAGGCTCCCCTAACCTTCATTGAGGGTTTTAGATTGGCTCCCAAAACCAACAAACAAGGTTTTTCCTAGGCTCCCATAACCAGTAACATAGATATCGGCTTACCAACACTAGAACTAACCCTTAACCAGAAATCAACATTTGCCTGGCTAGGCCCTTTAAAATTGCTAGCATCCAACAAGCTATTGGAACGAACAACACTCCCACAACCAAGACACAAGGAAATATGAAAGCACGCATGGGGATTTTGAAAGGCTCCCCTAAACTTCATGACATACACAAGGAGGGTTTTGAAGGCTCCCTCAAACCCCAAAAGAAACTGAAAAGCATGGTTAGAAAAAACCCAGCCCTGACCATGAAAGAAATGACAGGTGGCCTCAACCAGCAACTTGAGTACCATCCTCACCCAAAAGTCCTTATCCCACCATCTCCCCACCTTAATAGGGAAGAGGTCCACCTCAATAGGAATAGAAAGAAGGTGGAGCATCAGCCTTAGAGCCACTCTCATAGTAGGCAGAAACCCGATCGCTCCCAACCACCAGATCTCTGCCTCTATGGGAGAAAGGGCCACTTCAAAAAGGTTGGGAAGAGAGCAGATCAAATACCCCAAAAATACAGTTATGGACAAACAAAGAAAAAGCTCCTCCACCACAAAAGGAGGGCAAACCAGAACAGGGGAAAATTTGACCAACCCAGTCTCAAGATTGAGAAGAAGATCCCTTAGAAACATAGAGACTCCCTCACAAGAAATCGAAGAGGGCCGGAACAAACCATTCACATCCAAAAAGATTCTCTCCATCTTCCATAGAGAGCCACCTCTAGCCAAGGCAGTGCCAAGAGACATACTCTGCCAAGACCACACAGAGCCCTACTTCTTTAGATCCACAGAAACAACAAGGGATAGGGGAACCTCCCATATGGATCCAAGAAAGCCAAGCAAAACAATTTGTAAACCAATGCAGGGCACCAAGGGCAAACCTGCACCAACAAAAAGAAAAGACTAGACAAAAAGAGGGGGCAAAAAAGCACCACCAGTCCCAGAAGGGGACCCAAAGCCTAGCCAGACACAAGGCATCACAACCAAAACACGAACATGCGAGGACGAAGGCACCCAACAAGGTTCATCACCAGAGAGAAAAGAACAACAGATGTCGGGAACCAAGGTGATCTCATCGCACAAAACCAACAAGGGCAAGGTAAACACACAGCCCACTGTAGCACTGTCCAACCACACAAAACCCAGAACAGAGAAGCCTGTGCAGAGGCCAGCGGAACTAGGTTGGGCCAAAGACAAGAGGCTCTTCTCATCTCCATCTTCCTCACCGTCATCTTCTCCATCGCCTGAATCCTCAGGCGTTGATACCCTAGCTTGTCCCGCTCCTCCTTTCCGCTCATATTTTTCCATATTGAAATTCAACCTGCCTTATGATACTTGTTAAAAAATAGAGCATCTATGATATATAATAGAGTTGTAAGAGTAATTTAAACTTGTTGACAAACTTATGATACATGTTATTAGGCATCACTGATTTGAAATAATGGAGACAAAATAGAGGACCCAATTTGGTGCTAGATTATAATGAAATTATGGTTTGTAGAAATAGTATATTATAATTGTGATTTAAAATGTTATATTTTCTTGATGTCACAACTTTACCCAAGGTAGAGGAATAGGAAGATCTAGAGAATCACAAAAAACAACAAAAAAAGAAAATATCAATTGAGAATCCAAATGTTGAGCTTACTCCTAATATCTAGATGCATAAATTAGATAAGATCTTTGTTCCTCGAATAATGATTTTGAAACTTTTATTAGGAAATATTCTCTCAAAATTCTTGTTTATCTTGGTAGCACTAATAATTATATTGACCTGGATTGAAGAATTCATCAACTATCTTGTCCATCCTTACTGTAGATTTGAGTTCATGATAACTAATGATGGAAACTTACCGAGATGTGAGACCAAAGACTAACTTTTATATATATTTCTATATGAGAATAAAATCTCAAATCTAAAATGTTTTTCTTAAACTTGGGTGGTTGTGGAATTATTTTGAGAACAATTTAGCTTTGAATTATTACTCCTATCCCATGTGTATTACTACTATTCAAGTTACCAACTCTTCTTTCTCAAACCATCCTAAGCATCTCAATAAAAAATTACTCCTCCAGATCATGTCACTTAACCACTACATAAGAGGACACCCCCAAACTTGTGTCATTAGAAATACCCATTTCTACAAAGTATTGAAACTCAAGAAATTAATATAGAAACCACTATACCAAGGGATTATTTAGTAAAGTAAGTGTTTCTCCTCCACTATTCTTTGTGTGCAAGAAATATGGTTCCTATATCCTTTTCCTTGATTATTATGAGCTAAATAAAGTAGCTATCAAGGATAAACTTCCTATTCTATTATTTAATGAACTTTTTGATGAAATCTATCATACATAATTCTTCTCCAAGTTGAGTTTATGGTCAAATTATCATTACATTCATATTAAATAATATCATATTCCAAAAACCTTCTACACTCATGATAGTTATTATTAGTTTCTTCTTGAAATATGTTTGACTTTATCAACATACCATCTACCTCCTTTATGAGTTTCTCTTTTTTTGATCAATAAATCGCTATGTGGTTATATTTATATTAATTAAAAAACATTACAAATTTTTAAAAAATAGAAAAAAACTACATTGTTGTAGTCTCAAAGGTGGATAAACTCTCACAAACCTCAAAGGCCTACCACCTGTACAAAAACCTCATCTTTCAACTATAGTATCCATCTATAATCATATTAACATGGTACCCTCAAAATAGAGGACTCCATAATACATATAGAAAGTAGAAATCTATCAAAAAGGAAAAGGCCTAGTAAAATACCAAAGAGTGGAGAATGTGACACAAGAATGGAGGGAGAAAGAAATGAGAGAAGAAACCATTATGCTCTAATCAAGAAAACCCCATCTATGACCAAATCTACCAATTGAAAAAGCTAATCAAAGTTATCCATCATGTACGAAGCCTTCAGTTTTTGGGGAGTCTCTACCAATCATGGCCTAGTGTCAGTAATGCCTAAGGACCTTGTCATCAAGATTAAAAATAAATGGTTTCCAATGGATTTGTTCCCCACCTTCAAAGAGCCTTGGAATGTTGTTGTCCCATGGGATGCCAACACCATGCTCAACCTAGAAGACAATGTCATCAACTAATATGTCTACCATAAAAACCTCATGCAACAATAAGAGCATGCCAGCTTTTTTGCCTCCCAAATCCAAGGCCAACCTTAAACCACACACATTAAGCAACATTTTAAGCCTAATGAATGTCAGTCGACTCTGAGTGTTTAACACTTTTAAGCCTAGAAGTCAAATCTTAGTGTGTGTGTGATTTAATCCAACTGCAAAACCAATACAGAAGCCAAAAACCATGATGTGATGTTGAAATAAACCCAGTAATAGTTTTTATTTGTCAAAAATTCCCACACCAATACCATTTTGATGGCCTCAACCTCAAGTTCATGAGTGAAGGGAACATGATGCCCCTTCATGATAAATTCAGCCTTAATTCTGAAATCCTCTCAAAGAAGCTCATCTGATGCCTAGCACTCCTTACACATATCATCATGTCCATGAAGCCAAAGACCAAGAAAAATGACAATTTCAATCAATGCAAAGAGGATGGCCCAAGGGATCTTTTAATCTAAATTCGCACAAGCATCCAACTTATAGCTATTTAACTTTATATTAATAAGAAAAAAAAAGAAGAATATTCAAAGAAAAGGAGTGTGACATATGTCACACCCACAATTCTAACAAAATAATAGTTACAGAGAGGCCAAACCTATAAATACAACTAAATACTTGTATATATGCTAGGTTGAGGTGGAGGGTCTTAATAGTGAAGATTCCACTAAACATTGTTGAGCATGGTATCATCTATTTTCTCCCAACTAGTGAGAAACATTTTTTAACTACTAAAAAGTTTATTTTCTCTAATGTTATTATGTAGATACAAGTACAAGCCAACGAGGTTTCACTTGAGGATGCACATATTTAGGAGCTACTAGACCACTAGGGCAATGCCCCATGCATTGTAGGTTGGGTTCCTCTTGACTCCACTTCCCCTTGAGTGCATCAATGTGGATGGAGCCACTCATGCTCGTGAGATTTAGATAGCTATGAAGATCATGGTTCTCACTCCTACGCCTCTACGACTCTAATACTTGTAGAGGATGGCCTAGCATTCCATAGTGCAAGATAAAACATACACCTTTTAGGGATCAATGAGCTAGATTTCTTATCCCATTATAAACAATTCTCTTTATAGTCTTCTTTGATGATATTCATTTTTGTAGTTGGACATCATAAATGTATCTCTTAAACTTGGATAAGGATCATCTAATCCACTCTATATAACACTTATTTGCAAAACTCTTTGAATGTTCATTTAACTAGATATAAAATAAATTTTTCTAAGGCTAGACTTAAGGTTGACCTAATGACAGGTGACCCCATTTAAAGTGAACTAAAGTAAAAACATTGAAGAACCTTGGGAGTTCTTAGGCTTCACTTATTATTACCATTGACTTGTGAAGGATCAAGGTAAAGTTATTGTTCGCTCATGACCCTTATAGAAAAGATTCTTTTGGTCCTTTGCAACTACATAAGAAAAAATTGGTCTAGATAAGTAGGTCATTTACACAAACCTAGCTTTTATTCCAAATTCATCTAAAAAAATTATCATTGAAACTGACTATTTAGGTTCTAGTTTGGGTGTTGTTCTCATGTAGGAAGGCTGACCCCTTTCATTTATATGTAAGGTTGTCACTAATAAAAATATTATAAACAATTTCATCTATAAGAAGGAAATGATATCCAATTGTCATGTAGTCAGTAAATGGTGCTCTTATCTTATTTGAAGGTACTCTACATTGAAATTTATCACCATTTTCTTAGGTATTTCCTAGACCATGAAGTATTCTCTCTATAGTGACAAAAGTGGGTCACCAATTTTTTGTGATATGAATACAAGATAACCCACAAAAAAGTGGCATGGTAATGTGGTAATTGATGTGTTATGACACAAAATTGAGGACCATCCTACTTTGACTACTTTATCGGTGTCAACTGTTGCTTGGGAAAATGACTTGGGTGAAGAATGTTAGTAAGATAGTCACATGTATCAACTGATAGACTAGGTACCTACTCACCCTTCTTGAAAGGCCAATTATTCTTGGGATGGATATTATTTTTTAGTATGAGGGCCATCTAGTCCTAGTTTCCCAACAGACTTTGCACTTGAAACTTTTGTCTAAGTTCCCTACCACAATATCAATGGGTCACTTTAATTTTCTAAAAATATATGAAAGAATTTACTACAAACTTTCCTAGGGATGTTTCAAGATGAATATCCAACACTATATGCTAGATTATGAAACTTGCAAATAAAAGAAAGGAGAAATAATTGACAACCCAAGACAAATTTAACTATTATCCATTCCTATCTACATGTACATTCGCATTTCAATTATCTTCATTAAACAACTATCGATGTCTCCATTAAATATTATGCACTTGAAATAAGATGAATTAAATGACTTGTACTTTAATCATGTAACTTATACATTTCTAAATAATAAAAATATAATACAAACATATAACTTCATCCCTTATCATCTCACATTAATTACCAATTAACTAAATACAAGACGCTCTTTTTCCTTTTTACAACAGAAGCGTATTACTCGCCTTCGATATTATTTCAACGTGATTTATGAGCCTTTTCTACTATAGGCGTCATCTAATCTAAGAGATTCCCCATTAGTACTTTCCAAACACTGAACTTTCGTCTAATACAACTGTTATTCCCCCATCTACCACTATATTGTGACCACTCACATATTTTGATTCATCACTTGCATTATCCTCTGCTTTAAGAACTGCTTCCTTTAAGGGGGCTAAGACCTCAATCGCTGCCTCCACCTTGGCCTTTGCCTCTGATGAAGGGTCCATTCCCATCAATTTCATTACCAGATCTGTGGCAACTACGGAAGGAGAAATACAATTCACACGTATACCACATCTCCCCAGCTCTGACGCATCGCTCTTAGTCAGTCCAATAACGGCATGTTTTTAGGCATTGTAGGAGTAAGGAGTAGCTCCTCCTACCATTCCTGCAATACTAGCTGTAGAGATAATGCTGCCCTTTCCCTTGGGAATCACAACTCGGGCCGCGTGCTTAATGCCGTGCATTACTCCTTTTACATTTACATTCATCACTCGCTCAAATTCCTGCATATCATAGTCTACGCTCAGTTTTTGGTTGTCGACGGTTCCTGCATTATTATACATGATGTCCAGTTTTCCGTGCTTTTCCATGGCCATATCCACCGCTGCGCTTACATCTTGCTCTTTGCTCACATCACAGTAGAGATATGTCGCCCAGGGAGAAAGGGAATCTGCCACTTTCTTGCCAGCGTCGTCTTCAATGTCTACAATAATGATTTTGGCTCCATGATTTGCAAATAGCCGAGAAGTGGCCTCCCCAATGCCTGCCGATCCGCCGGTGATTATTGCAACCTTGCCTTGCAGTCTGCATCTAACATGAAAGAGTTAAGTTTTGCACAAAGATCCTTTTGGAAACAAAAATAGCCCAAGTGATTCCCAGTTTATGTGCTTATGATGTAATCAAAATTGGCCATTCACCGACAGACAGGATAATTTCTGAATTCAAAACCAGCATATTTTATGCTTAATATACTCTAAAACCTTTAGAAAACAACAATTTCATTTAAGATGACATTACAAGAGTGAAGAATGTATAAGAGAGAAAAAAACCTTCTCCAGAGACCAGCTGCGACCTCTGCCGTGGACATGTCCTCGAGCTAGCAAATGCCATTCAATAATAGCTTTCCAAGACCCAGCTTTATAGCGGACATGTCTGGAATTTGATTAATGTATTGTTCTAAGACGATTTATTGGAATTGAATCATTTAATTCAATTCGATTATGTTTACCTCTATTGTTAGGTCAAATATAAATAGAACCAGTTCAACGTACCACCTGGTGCCATGTTGATGGTTACCCTATCTAACCAAAATTTATAACAATTCAAAACTACATTCATTGCATAAACTCGTTTAATCTTGTGTGTTGGCATGAGTAATTGAATTAGTGTACGCGCAGTACGTTCACTTTTTTCCCAGTTCTTTTTTCTTTCTTTTCTTTCTGATGTTCCATATAACTTCTTTAAGTTTCTGGTGTAGAGTACACAGAAAAATAAATGAAACTGATTTTTTTTGGTATTTTCATTTGAATGCAAGTAAGTTTTTTGTGAATGTACATTCACTTTTAAGATTCATCCAATTCTTTTAAGTTTCTGACGCGGAGTAAATATAAAAATAAATCAAACTGATTTGTTTGGCATGTACATTTGAATGCAAGTAAGTTTTTTGAACACACATTCACTTTTTTATCAACTCTTCTTTTTCTGTGATATTCCATCCAACAATCTCTTTAAGTTTCTGATGTGGAGTACGTATAAAAATAAATCAAACTGATTTGTTTGGCATGTGCATTCGAATGCAAGTAAGTGCATTTGTTTAGTGTAGGTACAAGAATAAATTAAACTGACATTTTATTTTAGTTTCATTTAAGTTACTGATCTGAAGTACTGAAAAAAAGGTCCAATATTAAACACTTTCATGACACATGAATTCAAATTCATTTAATCTTTTTAATTTTCTGAAGCAGAGTACAAATAAACTAAATTAAAAGACTTCTTTGATATGTGAATTTGAATGCAAGATCATTCAACCTATTTTACGTTTATGAGGTATAGTACAAATAAAAATAAGTTGAACAACTATCTTAACATGTGAATTTCAATGTAATTTCATTTTTCTTGAAAATTTGTTGAACATTTCATTTTCTTATCAAGTATATAGCAAGAGTGGGAAATTAAAGAATTAAACCGCTTCAAGTTCTTTTACAAGTGAGGGAATTATCTATCCTTTCATAGAATTAGAATATTATAAATCATTATCATTACTTGAAATCATGTTCTATTAGACTTAATTTTTTTTATAACAATTATCATCAATAAAAAAGGCATCATATTAGAGAAATTGCATAGAATAATGTGTCAAAAATTAATAGTATCTGAAAGATTAAATATAAAAGATTTAAATGTAATTTGAATTTTCTTAAAAAATTATTTAACATTTTATTTTCATTAATAAAATAAATAATAAGAATGAGAAACTAAAGATATACACCACTTCTATTTTTATTTTGAAGTGAGTTGTCTATCTATTCATCGATTTAGTATGTTATGAACCATTATTAATAATGATATAGGATACTTTTCATCTACCTTGAGCATCTTGTATGGCCAACGTAACTAGATATCCCCATATCCTCACTCAGGTGCTATCATCTATAAACATGACACTAATGCCACTACAAACAACAGTAGATCTCTTCTTACATAGAGAAGAAAAATATATCTACTGTTATACAAGTGGCCTATTACATTGTCCTCTCACTTATTTTTTGCGATGGCTAGGTGATGCATGTTATGTAGTTACATGAATCTTTTTAGTTACAGTTATATCAGCTATATCTTGTCTATAAATGTTTTTTCTATATCTCACTTTGGTATCAAAGCCAACATCACGCCTATTCCTAGAAGTATTAAGATTGTTTCAGAGCTATGTTGAGAGGAAGGATGGTGGGCGGAGTCATTGTGGTGTCTACGCTTTGACCAAAGGATTTATTCATCGACTCATTAGAAACCTGATATTGTGGTTCATCCATACAAACCTATGATTTCCTTTATATTCAATATCTATAGGAAAACTTAAATCCCTTTTAGCTTTTCCAACAATGATGAATTCATTCTAGTAAATGTATTACTATGGGCGTTGCACATGGTCTACGACTAACAGCTCCATGACATGAAGTTTGAGCTAAACAACAAAATTTGTCGATATTTAAGAGGTATTGTCCATATCAAAAACTTAGCGAACTATGTATTGCTTTCAAATTTCACTAAAGCACTTCAAGCCTCACATGTTTGCAGATTTGAGAAGAATTGAAGTTTGCAAGAGTGATAGAGAGAAAAGTACCAAGAAAAGGGTATATTATTCAAACAGGAAAAGTTCTAGAGAAAAATAAGGCATTAGGGAGTAAGTGAAGTTGTCACTTTTACACATTCTTATCCCATTTTAAAGGTGAACTAAGCTGGTAATTATATGTATTTGATCTGTAAGCATTAAGTATTGCCAGAAGTCGATTTTCTTATCCTACTGGTGGTGATTATTTCTTAGATTGACTATACTCTTGAATGAGTTGCATATACTGCTGTTGAGGATGCTCTAATATGCAAGTGGTGTTGGGGATGTTCTTATATGCAAGTGGTTGAATGTTGTCAAAAGAGGTGAAGACAAGTATTGATTTTCATTTTTTTAAATACTGATTAATGTCACATAATGAAGATTGCGTGTTTAGTGATTTGTGTTTTGGAGATTTGCATTGGTCACTGATTGGTGATAAATATATTTGCACTATGGAAGTGTTCAATTATGGCATTAAAAGAGATACCATGCGAATTATCTCGTATGGCAGTTGCCAAAGGTTTGAATTCATTATAAACATATCACATATATACATATACATATATGTATATATACATATACATATATGTATATATATATATATACATGTATGGGGTATACAAAGAGTTGAAAAAAGAGTGTTAGGATTAAGGATACTATTGAAGAGATTTATTACAAAAAAATTTATATTTTGTTGAAATCAATAATTTTTCAGTTTTTTTTGTCATGGCAACACATATTATTTTTATTGATTGGAAGTTTAGAGAGTGTAGTGGTACCATGGAAGGTAAGGATCAATACAATCATATTGGAGGCTAGAGGTGCCAGAGTCTAGAGGATCTCTATCAAATCAAGATAGCTTCTCACATTGAGAGGGGTTTTTGTATGAGAAGCATATGTTTGAATGTTCTTTTTTGTGCTGAAATAATTGAAGAATATGTTATTAGCACCCCAAATTTTCATAAAATTGGAAGTGTCTATGATGTATTTAGTAGCCCAATTTGAGGGTGTATAACTTGATTTCTATTATTGTCATGCAAAAAAACTTTGGGATCATGCTCTTATGTTATCAGTAAGTGTCCATGTCCATTTCTAGCCCCAATAGTCATATTTGATGTTTTTTCAAAATGCCAAATCGGAGGGTCTAAGAATAATTTGTTGTTTGTACTTTGTAAATTTGCCAGAATGGCCCACTTCAAAGGTTAATTTTCAAGAGCGAGAGGATTTCCAAGTAAAATTAGTTGTTTCTTGCAATTTTCCTCATATTCATGTAACCCTATGTAAATTTTTAAATCACCAATATCTTGTTTGATATTTTTATCAAGTCAAAAGCAAATGCAGTTTGTTGAAATATGTTGTATGCATGATGTGAAGTTTGTCAGAAGGCCTAATTTGAGGATCAATAGTTTGAATCCAATTGGTTGTCAAGAGAAATGAATTGGCTCTTGTGATTCTTCTCATATTAATGTACTCTTATGCAAGATTGTAGAGCTTTAACATGCAGTTTAGTATTTTTTTGAAGTTGAAACCAGATGGAGTTTGTAAAGGTTTGTTCATTGCATTACCAAAAGATTTCAAAGGGTTCATCTTTAACCTTTATTATTTTGTGAAGGAAGTGGATTAGTGAAAAGCCCTCTTGTATATGTGTTTGTTGAAGCTAAATGAACTAATCCTCCAAGAGGCAGCTTCCAAAATCAAGGTTTGATTTTTTCAAGGCAGTGATATAGTGAGTTTCGAAAGGATTCTAACATGTACATTTCTGAAACAACTAAGAGGTCAATTTTGATAATTAAAATTTTGCAAACATGAGCCCGTCATGTAGAATCATTTGAGGGTCTGATTCACATATCTTTAGTGAATGTGTTTGTGCATTTATGTTCCAACCACAGAACCCTAGATCTACAATGAAATTTCAACAACACATCAATGAAGAACTATCAAACATGCAAAATCATTAAATAACTCAATTGATACCTTCACACATTCACATGGGTTTGATCTTCATTTTTCTTCTATCTCCACTGATCTTGCTTTCGATATGGTTACTCTCTGATTTTTATTCCTGCACAAGAGCTCAATGACAAATGGATGTGGTTGCTATGATGTAGCTTGATGTAGGCTAAAGTCAATTCGATAGAATGTAAGTATTCTTCAAGGTTGATTATCGAAAAGGGAGGGAAGAAGCCTCTTATATAGAGAACATCTTTAAAATGGAGGGATGGGATTAAGAGATGAAATAAAAGATGTTTAACCAAGATTAAAGAATAGGTAGAGGAAATAGTAAAATAAAGGGAGTGGATAAGATAAATGAGGGAAAAAGATAAATGAATTAATTAAATAAATTATATTATATAATTTAATTAATTAAAGGAGGGCCGCATAAAATAAATAAATAAATATATGTATTTAATTTGGGAAAAGGGTTGTTATGAAAAGGAAAGATGAAGCAACCCCTTATTTTGAGCATAAAAGTATTTATAAATCTTGTAAGGGATGTATGTATGAGCATGAAACTATTCTCAGATGATACCCAAATTAAATAATATCAAAAAATATAGGATAGCTGGTAGACAACTTAGATATTGTTCATACACTTTCAATACTTTGTAATTCTATTTCATATATTTAATATTAATAGAAGTACAGGCGTGTAGCCTATAAAAAAAGGGGAAAAAAGGGATTTAAATTTTAAAAAATATTTATTTAAATTAGGATAGAAAAGGGCTAAGAAGAAGTTTAGTGAAAAATAAAATAAATAAAAGTTTATTTAATTAATAGAAGAAAAGGGATAATTAATTAAATAAAAATATTTATTTTATTAGGATAGGACAATTTTAGGTGTCTGCATTTTGCCCCTCTTTGAGACAATGCAATTTATCATGTTATTTGAAAGAAAAATAGATTAGTTGATACATAGATTTTTGCCTTGATATAGAGGTGGTATATCCCCTCCAGAGATCAGGTGAAAAAGAAACAACAAGGTTAAGGCATTCTCTTGACAAGAGAGAGGAGAGGGTAGATAAGAAAAAGGCAAAGACAAAGTTAGATGGGCAAAAAATGGACCCACAACAGGTCATAGGGGGACCATGGGGACCATAGAGGATTACCACAAAAAATTAGGGTTATAATGCCTATAAATAGGAACATGGAGGAAGGATCTCATTTGCATCCATCACATTCAAAGATCAAGGCACAAAGAAAAGAAGGAGGAGCATAGAGTACAAGGATGATTGCAAAGTGGTTCCACTGATTCAATCGAGTGCAGCAACATGAGTGGCCAGTGGAGTATGGAGAGCTTGTAAGTAGACCCTCACTTTACTTGTTTTATACATTTGGTGCATCATAAATAGAGTTGAAATGCTAGTTTGGTGTCCAAAAATACTTATCGATGGAATCCAAACACTTCACTTTGTTTTGAATTATATCTCTAGGCACAATTCAACACCAAATCTAGAGGTTTGACTAAGACTAGGGGAGTAGCAGCTTGCAATGAGCGTAAACTACACATCCACCAAGGTATACAATTTCTATCTTCTTGTGTTCTAATCCTTTGTAGGAGCTCCAAGATATCAAAATGTCCCAAAACTGTCTCTCTATATTATTATAATGTGAAAACATCTCGAATAAGGGGAGATACTACTTGAAATTGTACTTGATATCCTTGGATGGAATATTATCCTACACTATACTATAATATTCCACAAAAGTATTAAATATTAAAATGCATCAAATAATAAAAACGAGAAATGTTCTTTATCATCAATCTCATTAAAACCAAAACATAAATTAGAATTTATCACTATATAATTATATGGATTCGAACAATTGAACTCCAGATATTAGCAATTATTCACCCTAGGAATCAAACATCTAAAAAGTTCAATAATAGATATAGGATATTATTTCTTTTAATAAAGTTAATGCCACACAATCTAAATGTTGGGCGGAACTGTCATGCATAAGTTGAGCAATAAACTCCAAAAGGATGCACTACATTGAAGTGTTCATAAGATTATAAATGTTTCTTTTATAAAAAAATATGAATGTTTTTAGGTAATGGTTATTCCTTACTAAAAAAATTTGTATAACATAATTGTTTTGCAATAGATTTTTTTTGTTATAACATAGTATTGAGAAAGCAGATTTAGCAGGTCAAACCAACAGAAATCGTTTAAAAATCTATTAAGATTTACAGATTTTATATTTTTGATCAAATATTCTATTTTGTATGACAGAAAATAGATAACTAAGGTTTTTTTAAACTGAAGAAGCTATGTGCAAACTATTTTTCAATAAGAAATTAAGAATGCCGTGTATGTGCGAGACATTTTGTTGTTTAAAGAGTATTTGTGTGGTGGAATATAATGTTTATTCATTGTAGCTATGATCAATCGTTCAGATCATCGATATTCTCGATGTTTAGTTTTACTACCATAGTTTGTTATGCATGGTGGAAGAAATCATGGTATATTCGAAACATATTATTAACTGCTACCATTAAATAAATTGCATTGTTTTCTTGCTATGCAGCACTTGTAAGTGTCTTGAAGTGGGTATGAAAACAGCAGTATGTGTAATCATGCCATGTGGCCGCTTGCAGAAACGATTGTAAATGACAGACACATATTATTAACTGTTACTATTAAATTAATTGCATTGTTTTCTTGCTATGCAGCACTTGTGAGTGTCTTGAAGTGGATATGAAAACAGCAGAATGTGTAATCATGCCATGTGGCCACTTACAGAAACGATTGTAAATGACAGACAGATTAGTTTGGCTTGTTACATCCACATTCTTATATTAAATGTTGGTCAAACGCTGTATGACACGTAGAGCTTGACCTCGCGGCATTTGTCATGGAGAACGAAATTTCATGATTACATATATATTTTAATATAGAAGCTATTAATTTTTACCTTCTTTTGATTAGGTACATTTCAATTGTTTTTGTCATATAATTTTGGAGTATTTCTACGTGAACCGCACAATACTTCTGATCCTCTTAATTGTCTTTAACTTGTTTCTACGAGTACTTTGAATACCCTTAACGAAGATTCGACGTGTTTGTACTTACTGTCCCTTTAGATGCCCCTAACGGTCTTTGACATTTGTTTTACTTCAAAGAAAAACTGGTATGTTACATGTCCGCTATAAAACCAGCTCTTCGAAAGCTATTATTCGAAGGATACTCTAGCTCCAGAAGATGTCTAAGGGAGAGGTTGCAGCTGCTCTATGGAGAAGGTTTTGCTTTCTCTTATACAATCTTCACTCTTGTATTGTTATTTGAAATGGAATTGGTGTTTTCTAAAATCCTCGTAGTATATTAAGCAGCATCTATGCTGATTTTACTCACATAAACAGCTCTCTGCACCATTTAATGCAAAGTTTAGGTTACTCTCTTAACGCATTTTTATTTCAGAAAGGATTTTTTCTTAAAACAGAAATGTGTTTGTTTCACTCACTTGGTCTAGGAAGTCTTATATTTCATTGATTTATATTTGTTCATGTTCATATGCTACACAAATATATCCACAGGGGATGAGAGTAGCAAGGATGGTTCATGGTCTTTTGTTTTGGCTTCTATATGTGGGATGCTTTCATGAAATTTCGAGGCAAGTATGGCGTGGTTGTTTGTGTTGACATGTTCAGTTTGTGACTATTGCACATACCTCGACCATTAATTTACAAATATTACAGAATGGATTGAAACATTCCTTGTTTGCAATGTGTATGCTTTTGCAAATGGATCACATTATTGCTCTAGCTTTATATGCCATATTGTGAGGCATTGATTTGCTATATTAAATAAAGATCTCTAAAGATAAAGTGCACTTATGAAAGAAAGGTTTCATCATGTCTAATTTCTACCTTGTACTAACACTTCTTCAGTTAGTCCTCTTAATTTCGTGATCAAGTATACAAACTTTAAATCTGAACCCATATCTTGCTCATTTGACTTTTGATTTTGATTTTGTTTGCAGTTTTGGATTCTTGGCTTTATTTTAAACAAATTGGCCTCTTGTTTTGATTTTTGGCCCAATTTTTTGAGGGGGCTGGGGCAGCTTTTAATGCAATTTTTTTTTTTTGAAACAATGCTTTGAGTCACATTGTCTCAGAGAGGGGCAAGATGTAGACACCTAAAAGCGGTCAACATTAGTGGCTACACTTTTTAACATGTGTTCTATATTATGTTTTTGGTATTTTTTCATTTGTCAATATTGTGTCATTTTTCAATTAATTAAATGATGTTCTTTATTTAATTAATTATTAATTATCCTCCTGTGTATCTCGTCAATTTCTTCTCGATCACTAATTTGATTAAATAATTTTGTCAATTAATTAATCTTTGTCCTAGGGCAAAAAAACATTTAATTTCTCCCTTGTCATAATGTCACATCTTTGGTAAATAAATAAAAAAATTTATTTATCCCTTTTACCATATTTCTCACAATTAAATAACTTAATTTATTTAGTTGACTAATTTGCTAACATACGAGGGAATTTATAATTCACTCTTTTTCTTGTTTAACTCCACTTCTCTCGTTTCTTTCCACTTTCATCTCCAATTTTAACTCCCCTTCACTCCACCTTACTCCTCCACCTTCCTCATTTCGCTCCACTTAACTATACTAACATGCCATTTCCCTCTCCACTTCCAAATAAACACTTATCCATTTGGCTCCACTTAATGTGCCCTCACATTTTATCTTGTTCATCAATAGCTCTTTGATTTCGTCTTTCCAATTGATGTTGGAAATGAATAAATTGGATTCTCTTTTCTCTTTTTGGCTAACTACAATCTTTTGATTATCCTCGCAATTGCTTTGTCAATTTTCCTTTACTTTATCATATTTGTTGCTCATCTATTTGAGAGCAACATCAATTAGAGGAGAAAGAAACATGATCCAGGATGGAATGAAGGAGATGCATAATGTTTGTTTGAGTTTATTATATTGTTTTGTGCATTTTGTATTCATAGTTTCATTGATGTGATTAGGATTTTATTTTCATGATATTTATATTTTCATGGTTGGCTTTATTATATCATGTTCTTTCTACCCACTTTTCCCAGTCGACATCTATATTTATATTGAATGATGCAATCACATGTTCATTTTCTATTTTGTTTCAGATTTGATAATATTTTTAAGTTTGTAACCATATAACAAAATTAAAGTTACAAGCTCTCTTTACCTTGGTTCTCAACATTTGGTATAAGAGCCAATGGTTCTATAGAGAGTGGAGTGTCGTTATCTTTAATAATTGAAGGTCTTATGTTGCAGTGTGAGCCTTTTTTGTGTGATTTTGTAGATTTGAGAAAAGGATTGAAATACATGGCTTCTACTTATCACACAAATATTAAGAAATTCAATCCTACTCACTATGAGATGTGGAAACTTAAAATGGAAGATTTTTTAGAAGAAATATATAAATTGCATGTGCAACATATTTCAATGTTTAAAGAGTATTTGTGTGGGGGAAGATAAGGGAAGAGGTCCAATTACCATCTATTTTCTAATTAACATTTATTGGATTTTGTTAATTAAAAGCTCACTAAAAAATCATGTAGTGGGTTAATAGTTATCTATTGGCATATGAGTAGTTGGAAAAAGAGTTAGTAATTAGACCAATTGTGCAAGTTTATTGCTACCAATATTGCATGATTATTGGGGCATTTGTGCATAAATATTCGATAAATTGTGCAAATTTTGAGGTTTTCAAAGTGAATGGTTAACAAGGCAATACGAAATATATATTGGATGTCAACTCAAAATGACCACTTATTGACCCTTGCATCCATAACATCCATAACAAATACCACAATGTTTATCATAACTACTAAGAAGCCAAAACAATAGCTATAAACACTTATGTCTCATATAAAGACAATATTTTTTTTATAAAAATCTGATATATTATTTAAGAACTTAACATAAATAAAATTAACTATACCCACTAATGCTCTTCCCCTAACGTTTATTGGTTGTAGTAATCCATACCATATAGCTATGATCAATCATTGAGATCATCAATATTCTTTCTCTTGTATAAAAGAAGGCCTTCAGTACATTTGTCTGTAATCCACGGTTGAAGAAATCATTATATATTCGAAACATATTATTAACTGTTACTATTAGATTAATTGCGTTGCGTTGTTTTCTTGTAGGCAGCACTTGTAAGTAGCTTGTAGTGGGCAGGGAACGGCAGAATATGCTAGCTTGCCATGTGGCCGCTTGCAGAAACGATTGTACATGATAGACAGGCTACATAGGTTATTCGCCATTACCTGATTTGGCTTGTTAGGTCCACATTCTTGTAGTAAATGTTGGTCAAACACTGTATCACATTTAGGGCTTGACCTTGCGACATTCATGAAGAACGAAATTTCATGATTACATATATATTTTAATTTAGAAACCATTTATTTATATCTTGTCCTGATTAGCAACGTTTCAATTTTCTTAGTCATATAATTTTGGTGTATTTCTACCTGTAACCTACAATACTTCAGATCCTCTTAATTGGCTTTAACGTGTTTGTACGAGTACCTTGAATACCCTTAACGAAGATTTGACGTGTTTGTACCTTTTGTCCCTTTAGATTCTCCTAACGTTCTTTGACATTTGTTTTACTTCAAGGAAGATCTGTTATTGTTACATCTCCGCTATAAAACCAGCTCTTCTAAAGCTCTTATTCCAAGGTATTTTCTAGCTGCAGAAGATGTCTACGGGTGAGGTTGCAGCTGCTCTCTGGAGAAGGTTTTGTTTTCTCCTATACAGTCGTCACTGTTGTATTGTTATCTGAAATGAAATTGTTGTTTTCTAAAACCTTCACAGTCTACATCTAGTGTTGGGAGTATGGTAGGAGGAGCTAGTCCAAAATTCTACACTGCCTCCAAACCTATGTTGTCAGAAACGAGAAACAAGAAACGATATGGAAATGGCAACGTGATGAGAAACACAATATTTTAAGGTTGTGTGCAAGAAACGTGGCTATATATATATTTGTTTGTAAAATACAAAACATAATCAAAATAAGGATCAAGAACATTATAGATCACTTCTACATAATTTAAAATGAATTTTAGCTAGAAAACAAAAATACATATATCATAATGTTTGCAATTACATAATTAAAATATCAAAATATATCATCATAAGTTTGAAGTTGAACAAGTGTTTTTGGTTGTTTCAACTTTCTACATTTCAACTACAAGTAAGCTTTCCTCTACATTATCTTCAAGGACTTCTATTGGCAACTCATCAGTCCCATCATCCATTGAATCACTATAGTCCCACATCTTATGAGGCCTTGATTTATAATCAGTGGAAGCTCGAGATAAAAGAAGAAGATTTGAATGTACATACACAAGATCTTCCGCCTTTTTGCTACCTAGCCTATTACGCTTCATAGAATGGATGAAAGCATACTCACTCCAATTTCTTTTGCATGCAGAAGCACTAGAGACCTGTTTATGTAAAATCAAAATAGATAATATTTAAAATTAACATTTTTAAATAAATGAACAACAAAATGAATTATTTATTCAATTATTATATGACTAAATATGCAAATATTTACCTGAGACAACACATGAATTGCGGTATCTCTTAGATGTGGTGTTTTGTTCCATAGTTCTCCCAAAATACCTTGGGTTCCATATTCAATTAATCAAATGGAACATCTCAATGGGAACAATTATCTACTCCATCAATATATTTTGATAGTTCCTCTTTAATTATAGTATGGTCTTCTCTATTTGGATAAACTCTATCCATATATGTTTGCCATCTAGTAGAAACGTCATCATCCAACCATGGTTTTTTGTGAAACCATTTTGGATTAAGTAGATATCCAACATAATGAAGAGGACTATGAAGCATCTTCCATCTTTGTAA
The DNA here is from genome assembly GCF_030272615.1 of Cryptomeria japonica. NCBI lineage: Eukaryota > Viridiplantae > Streptophyta > Pinopsida > Cupressales > Cupressaceae > Cryptomeria > Cryptomeria japonica. The sequence continues at coordinate 38,149,175 of NC_081411.1, read as the reverse complement.
ATTGTACTCCCAAACAATATCCTTTGTTTCTTGATTAAATGATGGTGCCCCAATAGTAAATATATCTTGTAGTCTCTCCCTCATTTGATCTAGTTTCTCAAATACATCTCCCATGCATGGTTTATCATTATCAAAAAGATGAAGGACTTCAAGAATGGGCCATGTAAGTGTTAGAAGGTCACTTGCATATTGCCAAAATAAAGATGATCCACTACCAATTATGAGATCAGAAATTTCATCACATGCTTGGCTATTGGTACTTGCTCTATCTCTCCATCTCTCCCATTTAGTGGACATCACCATTTGTCTTAATGCTTATTTTAACTTCACAATTCTATCAACCATGATAAAATTGGAACCAAAACGTGTTTCTACACATCTAAGCAACTACAAAGAAGCATATTTCCTATATATAGCATGTGACATAGAGTGATTTACAACAAAATGCCCAAATCACATTTATATCAACCATGATAAAATATGACATAAAGTGTCTCATTTGTCATTACATTGATTGCAGCACCCAAATCACAAGTGTATTGGGAATAGTGACCTTACCAATACTTACCTTGATGACAGGACTCCCTGGATCTAAATATTTTTAAATGGTCAAGTTCCCAAGCATAAGGTCTTCTAGTTGCCCGATAACTTGGATAGTCTTTGGGTCTTCCTTCTTCTTATTTTTCCTTCCACATAACTCATGAACAATCTTCTTCTACATGGGAATATCCTTTATGGCCAGCAACAAAGGAATCTTGATGTTAACACTAAAAAGTTCATTTACAAAATCAAATTTTATTTTTGGTACCTCCTTTTGTTTAGGTTTTGAAGTAAATCGGTCAAGAAATGGTGGTTCTTTTTTAAGCTCCTCCTCAGGTTCATCATTTACTTCTATGATGGTAGGGTCTTGGAGGATTTTCCCTGATCTTAATTGTACTCCTTCAAGTTCCACTACATTGATTGGATAAGTAGGATATCTTTCCACCTTGTTATTATACACAGGTTGTGTTGCCTTATTGTTGGGATTGGGATTTGGCTGTGTTGGCATTGACGTGGATAGTGGTCGTTGTCTAGGTTGAGGAAATTGATTATTTGGAGGACGCGGAAGAAGTTGTTGTTGTTGCTTATATGGATGAACCATAGGAGGTATAGGATAAGGTGGAAATTGTCAGGGATACTAAGGGTATAGTGGTTGTGATTGCTAAGGTTGTTGCCATGGTTGGGATGCAAGTTGATTAGACCATGGTGGATAATAGGGCATAGGTTGTTGCCAACCATCATACCATCCTAACTAATTTACAAAAGAAGGTTGTCTTGGTCTTGTTGGAGAATAATTATTAATTGTAGACACCTAAAATTGTCCAGTGTAATTAAATAAATAGTTTTATTTATTTAATTATTTTAGCCTAATTCATCTATTAATTAAATAAATCTTTATTTATTTAATTAATTCATTTATCCTCTTCTAGCCTTATTTCTCATTTAAATAAATACATTTATTTATTTAAATTGTACTTTTCCTAAATTAAATAAATATCTTATTTATTTAATTGATCCCACTTCTTCTATTAATTAAATAAATCTTTATTTATTTAATTAATTCATTAACCTTTTCTACCCATGACACATGTCATTCATCTCTTAATTCCTACACTACCTACTCCTTTCATTATTTAATTATTTTCTTTACCTACCCTCAAATCATAGCCGACCTCTTTTTACACCTCTCAATCTTATCCCTCCATTTCATATAGTGTCTTCTATATAAGAGGATACTTCCTTCATTATCAACCCTAATCAATCTATGCATCCTAATCAATTGATTACCCTCACTATGCATTCAGCCCCAACTACACTTTGCACTTTCATATGCGATCCTACTTGCAACCACATTTCCGTTCTTTGTTGAGCTCTTGTGCACACATAAAATCTGAGAGCAAATATATCAAGCAAGATTAATGGAGATAGGAAGAATGGAGATCCAAAACCCTATTGGACATTTCATGGTATAATCTTTATGATTTCATTTGATTTGCATTGTCTTAGTTAATCTTCATATGTTATGGTGGATCTTTCTTGATTGTTAGGCTAGGGTTTTGTGGTTGAATTCATTTAGTCTTTCAACATTGTTGTTATCCATTTTCACCATAAACATTTTGGCACGCCCCATGGGACATGGATTTTTGTTACATCTGTATTTTTTGCAGATTTTTCTAAACCTATATTGCTGTTTTGTAAAACAATTTGGAGAATAACCTTGTGCAGTTAGGGTTTTGGACACAAAATCAAGATCTTGGAGATATTTGATTATATCTCACAAATAGCTTAGAAATTTTGCACCAAATTGTTTTGGTAGGTTGAAGACAGTATCAAGAGCTCGCAAAGAAAAACTCAGATCTATTGGAGCATATTTTAATTTTCTATGAATTTTTTATGAATTTTCATAAAAAATTAATTTTGAGAGCAAATGAGTGAATTTTTTGGATTTTTTTACATTTTTGGAAATCTCTCATAATTATACACAGGATCTGTTCTTTTTTATTTTAATTTTGATGCAAAATATTTCCCTAAAAGTTGGATCTTTAAAAATTAGGGTTTTTCCTTATTTTGATCAGATTTCACAAACGACTTCGAATTTTTGCATCAAATTTGTTTTGCAGGTCAAGATAATTATCAGAAGGATTCAATAAAAATTTCATATTTTTTGGATCAAATTTTCATTTTATATGAACTTTTATGAGTTTTCATAAAAAATTAATTTTGAGAGCAAATTAGCGAATTTTTTGGATTTTCTTACATTTTTAGAAATCTCTTAGAATTATACATAGGATTTGTGATTTGTGATTTTAAATTTTATGCAAAATCAATCCCCAAAAATTAGATCTTTGAAAATTAGGGTTTTGCATTATTTTACTCATATCTCACAAATTGCTAGGATTTGTTGCAGAAATTTTTTTATGCAGGTTTGCAAGACCATCAGGACTTTCCAAAACAAATTTCACATGTTTTGGACTGATTTTGCATTTTATATGAATTTTTATGATTTTTCATAAAAAATAAATTTTTGAAGAAAATTATCAAATTTTTTGGATTTTCTTACATTTTTGGAAATCTCTTGTAATTTTACAGGTGGTATTTTTTTATGATGAATTAGATCTCTGAATTGGTCAACAAAATGCATTGTTGAAGGTCCCTATTTCACAAAGTCTTTTGGATCTAAAATTTACCTAACTTCTGTGCTTGGAGGAAGGGGTGATCATTTGAAATAATCCAAACTACTAATAGATCTTTGTTGCAGGGCCTTAGCAAGGGTTTTTGATCTTCACTGTGTGCCTTGTTCTCATAGACTAGCAAACACTTCAATTGGTGCACTAAAATTGAACCATTGTCTTTTGTGTCTTGAGCAATAGGCTCTTTTTGTTTCATCTTTAGAGGGCCTATCTCCCCGTGTGGTCATTAGGACTACTAGTGAGGAGAGAATGACTCAAGTGGTAGCAAAAGAAAAGCTATCATCTTCCAAACCACTATAAATAACTGTATTCATGGTGAAAACTATGGATAACATGTGTTGATTAGTTCATATCGACACTATGTCTCCCCATAAATCCGTTTGATCAAATTTGTTTGATCAGTTGTAGGGCGTAACCCCTACTGGTTGGGAGCCTTCTGTATTTACAGAGTTGAAAGTGCCACATGTATGACCACACGAATGGATGCCCTTACTAGCACCTTTTTACTTTAGAAGCCAAAATCCTTCTAGTTGTTGGGGCAGGAGGTCAAACCTCTTGTAGCGAGCCACACATATATAGTTATTAGTAGAGATACAAAGTTCGCCACGGGGAGTTTTCATGGGGACTGATGCTTGGCTGCCATGAGAAGTGAGTGCCGAAGGTGGAGCCAGTGGGGTCAAGCATCTAAGTATCCACTCTGAATAGTGTAGCCTCGGGGGAAACTCCATGTGGGATCAACAACTATTGTCCTAGCCAACCATAAGAATTGTGTTTGTCTTATTTTGAACAATTAAACATTCAAGACCAAACAACAAAACATCGTGTCTTTTGTGTCTTCAAGTGTATGCAAAACAATTTTACTTCAAACAACATACTTTTCTTGGAGTCATTTTGAGTCTAAACACTTGCAAACATTGAGTCCTCGTCAACATTGTGTCCTCTTGTCACGAAAAATAGTCAAACATTCAGATTTGGTCACAACAAACAACTTCACAAATTGGAAAAATTTACAGTCCAACAAACAAGAGCAATTAGTTTCAGAATTCTTGAACTTCCTAAGCTATCTCTTCAGGTTTTCATCAAGCATTCAACCTATCTTTGGATCTCACAAAGTCCATCATTGCTTTACACCTTACATTACATTCACATTTGTCTAAACTTAAGTCAAAAGGTCACTTGCTTGTCCTCATCATACTTTGTCAACACACTACATACAACAATATTTTGCTAAGTGGTCCCTCATCAAGGTCTATCACCTTTGGGTCTCATTTGGTCTTACTTAGAGTCAAGGTCAACTTACCTCATCAAGAGAAACTATCATCTCTTTGGAAGCCACACCTACTCTACTACATACATATTTGGTCTTACACTTTGGACATTGCAAGTACACTTTAGATTCATTTACATTCCATCCAACTCTTGGTCTTCCATACTCTTTCCATTTTCATCTAGTCTCAAACATCTTGGTCAAGAAAAAGTTCATGGTTGAAACCCGTTGCCAAAAATATAGGAGAGAAACTAAAGAGGTTTAAGAGTCTGTAAACATGAGTTCCTATGAGTATGACAATGATGTCTTTTTCAATTCTGATCATACCACATTACCTGACATGGATGCTTATAGAAACATTCCAAATGTTGAGAACATGGACACTATAAACAACAATGATACACACAATGACAATATGGACAACTTTTCAGTACATTCAGTAGAAGTGGAAGACACCATTATGGATCCCCATTTCAATAGATTGGTTGAGAAAATAATGAAGAGAGATAGACAATATTTCTTACAAGTGATGGCACATAGTGGAGCCAAGATCCCTCATGATTTTGACATGTCTCAAATAATGGAAAATCGACCTTTGCAACAATCTAACTCCAACATGGATCAAAGGAGGCCTAATAGTGGAGGCAATAGAGGACCACATATGGTTCCTGAATCACCATCATCCTTGTTTCAAAAACCCGAGGTCCCATACACACATGGTCAAGCATATGATACTCACCTTCGTAGACCATTATGGAAGTCTTATGCAGAAAAATATGCTTGATCACATACTAATGCTAAGGATCAACTACCAAGGCAATTGGATATTCAAAGGCATGCTCAAAATTTGGACACAAGGAAACTCCACATCAAATTTGGGGCCAACACATTAGAACATGACATGCCTGTAGAGTATGGTATACATGGACAAAGCAGATATTCCATTCCTCACCATGACTCTATACCAAGTGGTACATATACGCAACATCATTATAGACCTCCTCCATATGAACATGTGTATGATCAATATCATCCATATATGCAACATGCTCCTCCTCCACCTAGTGGTTCAGGCATGGAGTATGGTCCAAGAAGTCGGTCTCCACCAAAGAATAATTTGGAGCAACAAATCAAGGACTTACAAAAGAAAATGGAGGACATAAATACACCGAAGCCAACATACACAATGAGAGACATATGTCCTTATCCATTTGACAAGAGCATTCCAATGCCTCCTTTTCCTGCACACTTTGTGACACCTAAGTTTGATAAGTATAGAGGAAAAGGGGATCCTAAGGAACACATAAGACAGTTTTTGACAGCTTGCGTTGAGGTAGCTTCAGAAGAGACATATTTGATAAGATTATTCCCACAAAGCCTAGGTGATCAAGCTATGGAATGGTTCTCCCAACTTCCACTTGGTATTAAGTCATGGGGTGACTTAGCAGAGGCATTTATTCAACATTTCTCCTACAACATAGCGATAGACATATCAGTCACTACTTTGTGCAACACCAAGCAAAAAGATGGAGAGTCTTTTTCATCATCTCTACAAAGATGGAGGAATCTAGCTAGCAGATGCTCTTGTGGAATTCCACAAAAACAAATGGTAGAGATGTTCACCCGGAATGTTAACAAGGACATTGGTTATGACCTGAGAAAAGCTTGTTTGTCCACCTTCAAGGACGTCATTGAAAAAGGCTTAGCAATAGAGAAGGTCCTAATTGAGCAAGGCATCATCAAAATATTCAAAGAAAACAAAGAGGACTTTAAAGGAAAAGACAAGCCAAGATTTTGGAACAAAAACAAGAACACAATCAATGATGATGGTGTTGATGCCAATACAGTGCGACCCAAAATCATTTTTTCTGGATCAAGTTCTACAAACAATCAAGTGAATACTCAAACAACTTCAAAGTCACGAAGGAAGTACACCCCATTGGGAGAACCACTTGAGTCAGTTTTCAAAAAGATAGTGGTAAACAAGATAATAAAAATTCCAGATCTACCTCCATATGAGCCAAAGGTTAAATAAAATTGGTGGAACGATGATGAATATTGTGAATTTGATAAAAGCAAGGGACACAAGAGAGGAAATTGCCATCGACTGAAGAACATCATACAAGATCTCACTGATAGAGGTGACATTGAGATTGAAGGACACTCATCCAATCAAGAACATGAGATGTTTAAGGAACCATTCCCAAAACATGACAAGGGAAAAGCTAAAGCCACAGATGATCAAACCAACTATACCAGAGCATCCTATAACTATGATTCAACTATCAATCACATTTCGATGGACAATTATGTCTCTACCATTATCATCAAGGACAAAAAACCTGAGAAATCTACCGAAAGACCCAAGATTGTCCTAAAAGGCATTGGATCTTCTTCCAAACCTACCTCTGAATGTACTGCCACAACTCGTCGAGGTAAATTCATGTTGCAAGGTGCTCCAGCTGAAAACACCGCTTCCTCATCAACCAAGCCTAAGTATGACCTTGTAGAATAGTTAGGGAAGACACTCGCACTCATCTCCATCCTTGAGCTCTTAAGCATATCCCCCGCACATAAAGCCATTCTTGATAAAATCTTGAGAGACACTGATGTTCCTACTGATCTGAACGTGGACTAGTTTCAAGCCATGGTGGGATACCTTTCCATTCCACACTCCCTTACATTCAAAGAAGCTAACGATGCCTCCGTAAGTCAGCCAAATAACACACCTTTGCACATTGAAGCCTTCATACACAAACATCGAATAAAGTGAGTCCTGATAGATGGAGGAGTAGGTCTAAACATTTGTACATTGAGCACTATTAAACAATTGGGATATTCTAAAAAGGATATGAATTCTACAAACAAAATTACCATTAAGGCATATGATGATGAAGAGCACTCATCCAAGGGAATAATCACCTTACCTCTCAAAGTTGGGCTAGTTACAAAGGATGTGGTTTGTCAAGTCTTAGACCTGGATCTCACATACAATATATTATTAGGACATCCTTGGATTCATGAGATGAACGGAGTACCATCTACATATCATCGATGTATCAAGTTCCCACACAATGGAGTTCAAGTGACCGTCAAAGCTTACCCAAATCCATTCATATATTGCAATAATCTGTGACCTAGATCAAAAATAACAATCCCAATCAATCAAGAAGTTGTTTCATATTCGGTATATGTGGATCCAGAATCATTGAAAGCTTCAACATCAAAACAAGCAGAGATCAAAGAAAAGCTTAAGTTTAAAGACATGGGATGTGGTGACTATATATTCCATGTTGATCAACTCCCACTATCTCCTAAGACATTCAGTCAACAGGAACAATCTATAAACAATTTGCAATATCAAGGAATTGGGTGTGAACCACCTAGTGTTGTGGCTACTAAGTCTGAATGCAAATCTCCTCTAGTGGTGCAAGAATCTTTTGATATCAATAGTCCTAAGAGTTGTTCCAACAAAGAATCTATTGAGTGTATCACCAGCCCTCTTGAGAACTCACATAGCTTTACCATATCATCCACTCATTCCATTTCCACTCCACTTCAAGACTTGGATCAACAAGAATTACAAAATCCCTTACTCATTGGGGATCAAAAATCAAGCTTTGAAAAGAAAAATCTAAAAGTCAAAAATAAAGAGAAGTCCTTTAATTGAAATCAAAATCAAAAGCTACTGGACTCCGCAAAAATCAAAGTCAAGGATAAAAATCCTATGAAGCAAAAAGAACAAGAGTTTATCTCCCTTAATATCAAAATAACTGGGGGCAAAATTTCTATAATTTCAAGCCAAAAAGCATACTTGTTGATCCTATGTCTTCATCATGCCATTTTACTTTCACTTCTTTTCATAATCATGAGCCTTCATAACTCATCCACTTGTTCCATACATCTATTCCCTTTTGGTGATACATCATGGACCTTTAATGGAGCTTCCTCAAGGGAATTTGTTATGAGGGATGCCCAAACTTCTTTAGGTGACACGCATATGGGCCTACGTAGTCCACACGCTAGTAATTCTATCTCAACTCCTTTATCAAGGAAGACAGTCACTCGAGCTACACATCATTCAGTCAAGGAACAATGCAGCTACAATCATAAGGTTAAGCCTCGTACATTTGAGGTGGGTGACTTAGTTCTCAAGGAGAATCCTAAAAATCAGCAAGACAGAGAGAAGAAGGGAAAGTTCGAACCAAATTGGCTTGGTCCTTACATCATTACAGCAGCCTATGGATCCAATGTATATCAACTCTCAAATTTAGATGGTGAACCTTTGGAGGATCCTATCAATAGCATGCACCTTCACAGGTTTTACACATATCTCTTCAAAGTATCCTAATTCAAAAATACAAAAAAATCCAAAAAATAATAATACAAAAAATCCATAAAAATAAAAAAATCGTTACTTGGTCAAAAACCTAGGAAACAAGCACCTTGTGACACAAAAAATTTGGAAAAATAGAAAAGCATTTTTGTCTAATGGTGAAAACCACTTCGGTGGTGCCCTGGGCAAGTACCATGGTGAAAATTGGGTCACCAGTGCCATGCGTAGAGACATTGCTCCTCCCTCCTTCAGGATTCACTTTCATCCTTTCACTTTTTGCACACACTCACAACCTATCCATCCATAATAAACTTACCCATTCCCATCATGGCTTGTTATTGATCTACCCAAGATTGGTTCGCCATTCATAATAAACATTCCTTTTCACCCTTTCCATCCATAATAAATCAACTCCTATCTGTGGCTAAGGCAAATCCTACATCTAGTGATGGGTGTGGAATTGAGAGCATCACATGTTTTGAGGTGTACAATTTCTTCTACTTTACTTCAGTCTATGCACGCATAATCTGCAATAAAGCAACATTTGCATCACAGATCCACAATAAAGATTTGTCTTCTCCGCAATAAATTATCAATTTCATGGATTCAGTCAGTTTCAAATGAGACACAACAACAACAATGGGCTTCAACAAATCAAATCTTTCAACAGACTTAGACAACATTATGGTTCAGTGCTATCAATCCTTTTGTGAAAGTAAACATTGTGACCAGAATCAAATAGACTTATACAAGTGACAAGAGACACTAAACTTGAGGACTGCAGTGGATGTTGGTGTCGAGTCTTGATTTTATTTTGATTTTATCTTTTGGTGACATGTCTTTTAGCTTTTCCAAGATGTCTCTGACTAGAGATTCTATCTCTAGGATGTCTTTGACTATAAAGGTGAGGATGGGGTATCGTCACTTATTTTTCTTTTCTATCTACAGATTGTCTCTTAGTAATGCTTTGACTTGTCCAAGGATATGAGGACACTGTGAGTCTAGTGTGAACTGGGGAATTCCTTGTTTGGAAGTGTCTTATCTCCATGCAAATGGGTACAATGACTTTCTGGGTCGAACATATACCTTGATTGTCATAACCTACTTGCCATAATAAAGCTCAATGATGACAATGCACAAGAAGCTCTTTCACTTTCATATCTTTTATCTTCCATCCCCCTTTCTTGATTGACTTCCATAGTCCTTCCCGAGTCTATGTAGCCTACTATCAGATAACTGAGTATAATGACAAACCAAAAACATTTGCATCTCATGTAGTTTGCACCTGCATTACCACATATCTCATTTCATACATACATATAGATATCACAATTACAATTCCATCACATCCTCCACACAACACATGTTAGCACATTTTACATTTTCATCATGTAAATAATTATTTGCATTATCATATTCATCTGCATTTCATAAATTCACATTTGCATTTGCATAACATATAAAAACATAAAAGAATAAAAAATATTGCATTTCATTATGTACATATTTGCATCCATAACATAAGCATCACATAGAAACATACATCATGAAACATCTCATAACATAGGTACACATGCATATAGCTGCCGCAAGGATGGATCATCTCATATATATAATTATAAGTGTCATGATACAATGATGTCAAAATCATATGGATACAATCACCCGAAGGTGTCTACATCATCATACAAAAATGGTACAAAACTGATACAATGGAACCCACTGATCACTCCTACCAACACCACCGCTAGCGCCAATCCTGTCTATGCCATTGTGTCCCATGCCACGCGTCCAACCCTCATCTCCAATTTTGGATCCTGGAACATTCATCTTAGTGCATCTGTCTCTGTCTTGATTGTAAGGAACTAACTCCCTATCAATCGGTATCCTCAATATCCTGTATACATCCTCCAAGGTGACTTTCATCTCACCCATCGACAATTGAAAACTACAAGTCTCTGAGTGCCATCTCTTAGCCAGTGCAGTTAGCAATCCCATGTTCGCCCAAAACGCAAGCACATATAGAATGAATCACAAACCCATAACCTCAATTGCTACCCTATCCTCAAATGTAAGCTCCGGTCGTAAACTCTGAGTCGATGAGAATCTCTCTCGTGACTCTAGCATAGGTAGATACTCCTGCAGTCAACCAAATCAGCTTTGTCAGTCAAATTAGCATTCACTGTTCATCACAAAATGTTGCTTATAATCCTAGTGCTTATGATACTCTATCCTAGTGACACTCATTGTTCATCACAAAGTGTTGTTGTTTATCCTAGTGGTACTCCCTATTCATCACAAAGTACTACATGTTTGCACTCCCTGTTCATCACAAAGTGCTGCTCACTTTTGCACTCACTATTCATCACAAAGTATTGCTCACATTTGCACTCACTATTCACCACAAAGTGCTACTCTTTTTTTTAGTACTCCCTGTTCATCACAAAGTACTTTATCTTGGTACTCCCTATTCATCACAAAGTGTCTTGATCTATCTTATCCTAGGGCCTCTGCTTGAGTGTATCCTTTTGAGTAGTTTCATAATTGGCAACGTATGTTCTATCACAGAATTGTCAATCCTAGCCCTATTTTCTATTTTAGTCTTCCCTACAGGACTTGCTTGAGTGTATCCTCTCAATAGCTTATCCAATCGACAATGTATGTTCATCACATAACTATCGAGTTGACATTAAAGACATAAACACACATTCATGACACAGTCATGCCTGGCACTAGCATAGACGCGCCTAAGCATTTTTGACATTTTTCTAGACATACCAAAAGAGCATTTACTGCACTACCTAACATGCATTTATGATAACAATTAATGTGGAAAATTACAAGGATGTTTTGTGATACTTACCAGCTCTCCTGCATCTGCTGGCCTCTGAAATCGGCGAACGCGTTCAAATCTGTGAATCAAAGCCATCGCTGCTGACTGCTGCTACTCTATTTTCTCTCGGCACTCTGATCTCTTGGATGTGTGGATGACAATGAGGATGCACTCCCCTCATGGTCTATTTTATAGACTACCCTAGCCCTATCCCTAGTCCTCATTTCCCAAGTCAGTCTTCATTATCTCGTGACTCTGTCACTTTATCCGGTCAGTCCATTATATTCCATCTTTCTTATCAAGAGATTGTCTCTGATCTTTCTAGACATATTCATCCAATCTCTCGAGGGGGCATATCATTCCCATCTTGGGGCAACTTTGTATCAGTTCATATTATCTTCTTTGAAACAATGCAACAAGCTGCATTGTCTCAAAGAGGGGCAAAATGTAGACACCTAAAATTGTCCAGTCTAATTAAATAAATATTTTTATTTAATTAATTATTTTAGCCTAATTCATCTATTAATTAAATAAATCTTTATCTATTTAATTAATTCATTTATCCTCTTCTAGCCTTATTTCTCATTTAAATAAATACATTTATTTATTTAAATTGTCCTTTTCCTAAATTAAATAAATATCTTATTTATTTAATTGATCCCACTTCTTCTATTAATTAAATAAATCTTTATTTATTTAATTAATTCATTAACCTTTTCTACCCATGACACATGTCGTTCATCTCTTAATTCCTACACTACCTACTCCTTTCATTATTTTATTATTTTCTTTACCTACCCTCTAATCATAGCCGACCTCTTTTTACACCTCTCAATCTTATCCCTCCATTTCATATAGTGTCTTCTATATAAGAGGATACTTCTTTCATTATCAACCCTAATCAATCTATGCATCCTAATCAATTGATTACCCTCACTATGCATTCAGCCCCGACTACGCTTTGGACTTTCATATGCGATCCTACTTGCAACCACATTTCCATTCTTTGTTGAGCTCTTGTGCACACATAAAATCTGAGAGCAAATATATCAAGCAAGATCAATGGAGATAGGAAGAATGGAGATCCAAAACCCTATTGGACATGTAATGGTATAATCTTTGTGATTTCATTTGATTTGCATTATCTTAGGTAATCTTCATAGGTTATGGTGGATCTTTCTTGATTGTTAGGCTAGGGTTTTGTGGTTGAATTCATATAGTCTTTCAACATTGTTGTTATCCATTTTCACCATAAACATTAATCATTCTAAGTTGTATGGGTCTAGGTGGACAAGGACATCTAGGGGCCATAAAGTAAATAGGTTCTTCAGGATATTCAACTTCTACCATATCTATGGGAAGGGGTTGTAAGATGGAATGCCTACTAGAATCTTCTAAGGATGATATTTTGGTTCAATTACAAGAACATGATTTTCAAGAAAGAGACAATTTATCTCAATGTACCAATAGAAGTGGTAGAATCAACTTAGCATATTTACCTGAACAAGTGATCACCTATTGAGTCACATCTCGAAAACATTCAATACCAGTTTGGACTAGAGCTCAACACAAGCAATTGAAATGACAACAAGAAATGGAGGAGGCAAATCCTTCTTACCATCAATTTGTATACTCAGATATAGAAGACAAAGAAATTAATGTAACCATTAGAGAAATTCAACAAGATCCTTAATTTGACAAAATCATGGAAAGAATGTTAGAAAACCAAAAAAAAAGGTACTTTTTGATCTTGGCAAAATCAGAGGCTAAATTGCCTCAAAATTTTGATCTTGAATTCCTAAGACAAGACACCGAATCAAGTTGTACTCAACATAACAATGACGAAGATGACAAAAACATAAATCAAGTTAATAGTGATGCTAGAGGAGACTAGTATGATACCACAAAGAACCAAGATGAAACAAGAAGGGATCATGGTGACAAAATAACTCATGAGGATACAAGGAGAACCCATGTTGATAATCCTCTATTAACTCTCACTCAATAAATGGAAAATTTGCAACAATAGATACAGGATATGCAGAATTGAACAAGTTCTAAAAGATATTCCTTGGAGGATATTTGTCCATATCCTTTTGACAAGAGTTTGAAAATGATACCATTCCCACAACATTGTGAAATCCAAAAATATGATAAATATGATGGGAAAATGGATCCTCAAGATCACAATAGGGAATTATGTTCCATGAGTATGGAATTTGCACACAGTGAAACCTATCTCATGCGTTTATTTCCCAAAAGTTTGAGTGGACAATCAATGGAATGGTTCTCTAAATTACCACCTAGTATTAGATCATTTGAGGAGCTTGTGAACAAATTCATCTCACAATACTCATATTACATACAACAGGAGATAGGGATGTTGGATTTGTGTAACATCAAAAAAAAGAATGGGGATTCTTTCATGATCTTTTTACAACTATGGTGATGACTATTTTATAGGTACCCTAGACTAGTGCCAAATCAAGAGAAAATAGATATCTTCATTGACAATCATACTAGTGAGATGAGTTATGCACTCAAGTTACAATGTCCTCCTAGTTTTGCAAATATGATTGAAAATGGTTTAAGAATAGAGGATGCTATGATCAAGAAAGGAGAGTTGAAACTAAACAACCACAACAATAACAAAAACAACAACAATTACAACCACAATGATAATCCAAAATTTTGGTCAAAGAACATAAATGTTACTAATGAGGGAGTACTTGATAACAATGGTGGTAAAATAAAAAAACCTATTTTCAATATCTGAAGTCGAGCACCAGTGAATAACCAGGAAAATGTTAAACCAAAACCTTTCTCTTCCAATGCTTGAATAAAATTTACCAACATTGGGGAACCATTAGAATCGGCACTAAAAATGCTTCTTGCAAACAAATTAATCAAATTACCAGAAGCAAGAGATTTTGAACCCAAGAGTAAGCCTGGTTGGTAGAATGACAACCATTTTTGAGATTTTCATAGAAACAAGGGACATCAAACTAATGATTGTCAAAGGTTAAAACATCATATCCAAGATTTAATTGATAATAAGGTTATCAAAGAGGATGGCCACAAAATGAATGAATCACATTTACCCTTCAAAGCTCCGTTCCCTAACTATGAAAAGGGTGGACCATCCAATTCACTAGATGAAAAGGGCAAAGAAAAGGTAAGCTATACCTCTACATATGACAATGTGGTGAATGCCATCATTGTTAAAGATAAAATACCTATAGAAATAGTGCATTCCATTACAAGGAGTAAGGCTAAGGTAATGTTCCTAGGTTTAACAAATAAGACAACCTCTACCTTGACGTAGTATAACTTAGTAGATAAATTGAAGAAAACAGCCACAAAAAAATAAATCGTAGAGCTCTTAAAAATCTCACCTATGTGTAAGGAGATATTGGAAAAGGCTCTAGTGGAAACAATAGTCTCTAAGGACTTGGATGTTGATCAATTTCAAAACATGGTGGGGCATCTCATAGCCCCTCATTGCTTATCATTCACAAAACATGATGATGTATCATTGCAACATCCCCATAATGATGCCTTACACATTCAGGTAACTATTCATACAACCCACGTCAAATCTATTATTATAGATGGAGGAGTTGGCTTAAATATTTGTGCATTAAGTTTGTTAAAATCTTTGGGATATTTAGAAAATGCATTAGATCCTAAAAAGAAAATATAAATCAAGGCTTATGATGAAGAAGAACTCTCTTCTAGGGGAACAATGGTTTTACAACTCAAAATAGGACTAGTTGAGAGAGATACAGTTTCTCAAGTCTTGGACTAAAATTTCTCTTACAACATTCTTTTGGGTAGACCATGGATTCATGATATGCAAGGAGTTCGATTGACATATCATCAATATGTCGAATTTTCTCATAATGGACAAGAAATACCATATCAGTAGATTCTAGTCAGTATTGCAACAATTTGAAACTATCTCAAGATGCAAGGGTTCTTCATAACAGAGAAGCATTATCTCTTGCCAAAGCATCTCAAGGGACATTATATGCAACCACTTTGTAAAGTTTTAAGAAAAAAATTAAATGATGCAGGAATGCAAAAGTATTTTTTGCAAACTTTACAACTTTCTCGAAAGTCATGGAAAACCAAAAAATGCAAAAACACAAATCCAATAAAAACCTATTGAAATATTTAATGAAAAATTTGTCAGAGCTGGAACATTATCTAAAGAAACTGAAGAAAAAGACATCCTTGATTGGCTATACAAAGATGAAGAAGAAATCAAAGCAACAGCTTCAAATATCACTATCCCCACAGAGTAGTATGACAATGGATTCAAAATTATCTAGAGAATTGGATACGAAGGAAAAGGCCCTATTAGCAAGTGTCAAGAGGGCATCACAAAACCAATCAAACCTTACTCTCAACATGTTAAATATAAATCTAGATTCGAGTATGACCAAAATACTTTGTTGGCAATTGACACTCAATTGGTTGGTTTCACTATGTTATCATTGATGGCAACATGGTTTTGTGTGTCAGCTTCGTGTTTAGGTTCTATGGTGTACCAGAAGGCACTTCACAGATACTTCACGACACAGGCACCAACAGGGCAAAAGGATTTCTTTTGTCACCGTTAATGCAGGCCGACATGGTTTAGTAAAGGTCATTCGTATTGGAGGCCAACATATCTTGGATCCAGCATCGACAATTGATTTTAATGTTTATGCATCTATGTTATCTGGTTGACATGAAATTTGATATTGTATATATCTTTGTAAGTCGACATAACGCATGTAAATTTGTATAGGGTATATAGGATAGTTTGATAGATCATTTTCAAAAAAAAGAAAAAGAGATAAATCATGATGCGAATGTAATATGATGTGAAACATATCAGAGGGATCATGTATGTGAGAAAATTATTGTAAGGGTTATTCCACTAAAGGGTTTAGAGTTTCAGACTAGAACAAACAAAGCTTAAACCGGAACTATATTCTGGCATAGAAGATGCTATCTTAGCAGTTCACACTTCTTTGGATTGTAGTTTATAATTTTATGTAGTCAATGAGACTCCTTTTAAGATTGAGCAGTGTGCTCTACGCTGTAAGCCTTCTTGCAAGTGTAGGCCCCTCATATTTTGTAATATATCTTCATATGGCTAGTGGATTGATATTGTGGGTAACAAATTCCATTGTGGTTTTTCCTTTTTGAGTTTTTCCACATATAAATTTGTGTGTTATGGTTCTTATTTATTTGATTGGCTTATTGGTTGCTTTACTTCTTTCAATTCTATATGTACCGGTATACCAGTTGGTGCATGCATGTTTTAATAAGGCTAAAACTTATCATTCTAGTATAACATTGATTCACCCCCATCTCAGTGTTATTGGTTTCCAACAATTGGTATTAGAGCTTTGTGCCTCAAAGGAAGTTTAACAACTTGAGGAAGATCTAAAAACTGGAATCCATGGATATGGCTTTGGAGAAGCAACTTGAAATGGAAATTGAAGATTATGATGTTGAAATGTTGAAAAACTTAAAGCTACAAGATGAATTGAATTCTGCTAAGGAATTCATTCTTGTCCTACAAGAGAGGCTATCATCTGTTCAAGCTAGGAGGAAGGAACTTTTGCAAAGTCGGTATGATGAAGAGAAAGATGCACTTAAGGAACAATGTCAGAAATTGAGTCGGGAGAACATGGTTATGAAAACTGAAATGGAACTTATAACTATGAGAATGTCTAAGGAGATTGAGGATAGAAAGAAGAAGGAAGAAAATCTCACTGTATCCCTAAAGAATGAATTTGAAGAATGTGGTAGTTCGGTTCATGAAAATGATATGTTGAGAACTGATTTGGTACAATCCCTAAGTAATGAACAAGAGCTTGAAAGAAAAATGATAATTCTTAGAGAAGACTTAATTACTGCAAGTGAGTACAAAGCAAAATTCAAGATTAGCTTAGCATAGCTAGATGAGTTACTGAAGAGTCAAAGGCAGATTGGAAATTCTAGTGGACTTGGATTTGAGCAAGGACAGAGTTTCGGTACTGCTAATGAAGATCAAAACCATAAGGCACTGGTAAGGCATTTTAATGCTTATAAATTAAATGGTAGATGTTTTGTTTACAATACATTTGGTCGCATGGCTACGCAATATAGAAATAGAGAAAATCAAAACACCGATTCTACTCTCGGTAAATGTTCTAAATGCAATAAGTTTGGCCATAAAACAAAATATTGCAGAATCAATGTTAAAAGCTATGCATATGGAAAATCTAGACATATGGCTAATCAATGTAGGTCAAGTAATTTCACCGGTTTTAGAAAAGAAATTTGAAGGAACAATGTTACATATTATGCATGTATTAAGGTTGGACATATTGCTAAGTTCTGTAGAAGTAGAAATCCACCAGTGGGTAATGTAGGATCAAATAAGAAAGCAAAAGAGAAGGTTAGTGAAATTCAAAATATAAACAAAATTGGATTGGAGATTGTAACCAGTAATTAGACTAAAGGTAATATCTTTCACTTGAATACCAGTGATAAGACATACTTGATTGCACACATTGATGAAAGTTGGTTATGGCATAAAAGACTCTTTCATGTGAATTTTGATTGCATTGTAAAGATCAGTTCTACTAAGGCAGTAAGGGATTTACCTAATATTGTGAAACCTCATAATCCGGTATGTAAGGAATGGTAAATGGGAAAGCAAGTTAGAACAACATTTAACAACATTTCTAAGAAATCTAATAATACTCTTGATTTAATTCATACTAATTTATGTGGTCCAACAAGAACAAGAAGTCTACAAGATGATAGATACTTTATGCTAATAATTGATGATTATTCTAGAATGTGTTGGGTTACTTTTCTCAGGGAGAAATTAGAAGCTTTTGGGAAATCTAATATATACAAGGCAATGGTAGAGAATGAAACTGGAAAGAAAATCAAATGTTTGAGATCAAATCAAGGAGGAGAATTTATATCTAGAGAATTTAATGCATTTTGTAAAGTGAATGGAATCAAAAGACAACTATCAGCACCCCAGACACCCCAGCAAAATGGAGTTGTGGAAGGGAAGAACATAACTATTATGGATGCAACAAAAACCATGATGATGAAAGCAAATCTACCTCATCTGTACTGCAAAGAAGCAGTGAATACAACGGTTTATACTTTCAATAGAGCTCACATCAAAAGTGAAATTGGTAAGACACCTTATGAACTATGGTTTGGTCATACTCCTACTCTTAAGTATTTCAGAATATTTGGAAGGAAATGCTATATTAGGAGAGATGAGTATATTGATAAATTTGATCCTAGAAGTGATGAAGGAATATTTCTTGGTTATTCATCTAGAAATAAGGCATATAGATGCTATAATAAAAGATTGTAGAGAATCATTGAAAGTACTAATGTGAAGATAGATGAACATTTTAGAGGAGTATCAAGATCTGTAGAACTGGTAGTTGAAATGATTATAAATGAGTCGACACAGATTGCACCGGTATAGAATGAAGACCTAGTCACACCGGCATCATCATTAAACTCAACAATGACTGAAGAACAACAACATGTGAATCAAAATAAACCCAGGTATGGAAGATTGGGGTCAGTGCAAGAAGATGAGTCCACTTTTTGGCCAAAAAGTGGAAGTGTTTTCCCTGTTTTTCAGATTTTGTCTCACTTGAGCTTAAATTTTGAAACACTTAGAGATTGAATCTTGAAAAAAGTCAGTAATATAAAAGATAGCTCTCTGAGTGTACTTTTCAAATATTTAATTTATTTTAATACCCACATAATAAAAAATAACTTTTTGAATGAAGTTCTAAAAACTATGTTTTAAAAATGCCTGTTTCAGGACCATACCATGCATGTGTACGACCCACACTTTTTGACACAATTAAAATTATTTTCTCAAACCGTTTTGGGAAATGGTTTGTAACACACTGAAGATTGATGAGCATATTTTTCTGTATTTTTTTTTCAAATAGTTTTTTTTTAATTAATTTTTTAATGACCGTAATTATCTTTTTAAAAATTTGACGTGGACGACCCACATAATTTGACGTAAACTTAGTATTTTTTGAAATTTTTTTTTGAAATTGAAAAGAATTTTGTGTAGATTGATGATATATAATTTTTTTTTCAAAATTCATTAAAATAAATAAGTTATTAAATTAAGAAAATTAGTTAATATTTCAAATTTATGACCCTGATTTAGTATAAATTAAATGAAAAATATTTAAAATAATCAATTTTTAAATTAATTTACATATTTAGAATCTAGACAGTATAATCTGAAATGGGTTTCAATTTCGTATAAAAATTCTTTGATTAAAGGCACGTAAACTATTTCATTTCATCATATTTGTGCTTTCATTCATCGAGCTTTGAATTTGCAGGTTCATGTCTCAGGTGTGGCCATCCCAGGCCTATCCCGGGCCTAATCCCGAGGCAAGTGGCGGGTTGTGAATTCAAATTTTACATAACGGGCCCCTGTTTTATAAATGGGGGCCCGTTTATAAAACGGGGGCCCATTTCATTTTATGCCCGTTGGATTTAACAACGGGCCCCCGTTTTAATAACGGACCCCCGTTATTTAAATAACAGGCCCCCGTTTTATATAAACGGGGGCCTGTTGTTAAAATAACGGGGGTCCGTTATTAAAATAACCGTTGCTGTAAAAAAAAAAAAGATTGCATCGATTTACTACAATATCATTGAAATCCGTACTGACAAAGATTTTTTACATCATTTGGCAGTACTTTTTAATATTTTTTACGTGATTTTTTGAAGACAAGTTTGTGAAAATGGGTTCTAAGCAACGTCAAAAGAAAAAAAAGAAGACAATGACAGTGGACGAAATTCAAGCACAAAGAGAGAAGGAGGCAAAACGCCAAAGAGATCGAAGATCACAACAACGGCAATTGAATAACACTTTTGAAGCATCTAGTTCAGTGCCCGTTGTAGATGAGACCATTGAAGACATCATGATGGATGCAAAAAATATAGAACCACACACGGGTATGACTGTTGATGCAAATGTTGATGTGGATGCGAATCCTGGTATGTTTTTAAATCCTGATGACTATGATGCCAATCAAATTGCTGATTTAAATGAAGCTGGATATAAATTTCATACACCAATATGAAAAGAAATAAAAATTGAAAATATTACACCACCATCTCTAAAAGAAAATGAATGTAATTTGTTTACTATTGATAGCAATGTGCTAGATAATCTTAATGGGTTAGTTTCTTGGAGACAAATCAGAACACATGCAAACAGATTATATAAACAATTTTTCTATAATAAAAAGTTAGGATTCCAATGTCAATTAATGCTACAATTAATAAAAATGTTAAAAATGCGTAAAGTCATGAAAAAAATAGGTATTTATGCAAAACCAAAAAGAAAAGATGAATCATATAAGCAAGTTGTATCTACTGTTGCCAGTGCCATCGATTCTATAGGAAAAACAAGTCGATCTAAAGATAAGAATGCAGCACGTAGAGTTATAACGACTGCTATAGTTGACAAAATGATTGTTAATAAAAGAATGTTAAGTGATATAAGTGGCTATTTGAACTTACATCATAGAACCTTGTCAAGAGCGGCCAAAAGAAGAGACACAATTGAAATTGATCCACTAAACCATTGTTGGAGTTTTAGTGGTAGACTTCAAAGGTCGGACATGAAATTAAATGATGAAACTAAACAATTAATTACAAAATTTTGGCATGATAACACTAGAGTTTCATCAAATGCTAGAGATGTTTTAAAGTTAAGGGTGGGATCAAAAATTCGTGATCCTCATCCAAAACATCTTCTTGACATGACTCAAACTGAATTCTTTAAAAAATTTAGTGATGAATCTGTGTTAATGAATTTACGAATTAGTCAAAGATCATTTGAAAAATGCAAACCCTGGTATGTTAAAATCAATAAACAAAGAATATCTTGTTGTTGTAAAACTCATGTCCAGTTTCGTTACTATTATGATGTTTTTCGATATATTCGTTGTATGTTGCATGGCAATGATCTTGTGCAGGATTGTGGTGTTTATGTTCCACCTGAAACTATAAAAGATTTTATTGGAAGTTTATTTTGTAAACCACCTAATGAACAATTATTTCTTTCCAGTTCATGCATTTATGGTCTTTGCAATTTATGTGGGAACTATTCTTCGATAGGTGAATGTTTGCATGAACATGTTTCATCTGAGTTTGGACAAACAATGGTTGATGTTAGGAGATTTAAAAATATAGAATACCCTCTAAAGGATGGAAAGATGGGGAAACGTTTAGAATTGATTACAGAACAGAATAGTGTGAATGCATTTATTAGTGAGTTTAAAACTCATATTGTTCCAAAATATGTGAAACATTCCCAACATGCCCGATGGCTTGATGGATAGTTTCACATATGCAAGAACACATTTCCAATTGGAACAATAGTATCAGTTGTGGATTTTGCAGAAAATTATACTCTAAAACCACAAGAGGAAACTCAATCACAATACTACAACTCAGTGCAAGTGGCCATATTTGTGCACATTATATATAGACATGACCATGACAGTACAGAAGATAACAGAAAAATTTTGAGGGAGTATCATTTCTATGTTAGTGATAATCGATTACACTCTTCAGAGTTTGTCCAACATTGTTTCGAGGTATTTTATGATAATCTTAAGGAAAGAGAAATTGACATGAAACAACATATGATATGGTCAGATAACTGCACTGGACAATTCAAAAATGCAAGAATGTTTTATTGGCTATGCAAAGTTCACAAGATAACCAATGTCCAACATTTATGGAGTTTTTTTGAAGCGGGACATGGTAAGGGGGAACACGATGGAGCTGGTGCCTGTATAAAAAGAGCTCTTGCTAGAGAACAATTGAAATTCGAGGATGCAGTGAAATTTAGAGATGCTCGTGCAGTTGTAGATTGGTGCAATTCAAAGTTGTCAAAAGGATCAACTGAAAACTCTGCAATTTGACGTTTCTTCTGGTTGATAGAGGAAGATAGTATTCCTATTCGGCATGATTGTAATACCATCATTGGATAAGCTAAATGGCATTCGTTTAAGAGTTCTAATTCAAACACATGGACTATATTCACAAGGCAACTTGCTTGCTTTTGTCAGTTTTGTGTTTCCGGAGATTGGGAATTTTGTGAGAATAAAGAATGGGTTGAAGAATGGCAACAAAGATCATTGACACCCATAGATGCAAATGATCCGCATGAAAGAACTGATGAAGATATGGATCAAATGTTTGCATCAAATGACTATGATCGCATTTCAGATCTTATACAACAAGGTAAAATTATTTTTGAAATTTGTTTTGATTTATTAAATAGTACATAAATTTATGAAATCTTATAGTGTATATTTTTGTTTTTATTTCTCATTAAATATTAAAATAAAATTGTTTTGTGCACAGGACATGTCTATGCTGTTGTTGCACCAGAGGACAATGAAGAGGGGATAGAGTATTGGTTGGCTCGATGTGTAGAGCCAAAACATAAGCTAACTACTCCTTGAGTAGATGATGATGGTTATGACTATCCAATAGGATCTGTGGTTGTTGTTGGCACTTGGCTACGCAAATATCTAACAAGAAAGAATGGATTGCCCGCATTTGAAGATTATGAATTAGAGAAAAGGATTATACATTACTCACATTTGGTAGTGGCAACTAATATAAAATTGGATAGATATCGTGGCAAGCCTGCTAATAAACAATTATGGACTCTCTCTATGGAAGAGCACGAGACAATTATAGATGCTTTGCAAAAGAGAGAGGATGCAGATGGTATAATAGAATGAATATCAAGTAAGTTATAATTTGAACCCTTAATCCACCTCCCTTTTAAAAGTCGCGATGCATATTATATATAGTATTTTAAATCATGAATCATAATTACAAAATCTAATCTACTAAAATTTTGTTTCAGGTCTACCACAAGTAGAAGGCATCAATGAAAACAAAGTTATTTGTGCATACTTTATGTTTCATTTTGAATAATTACAAGTAAGTTAAATTTTTGTACCCTTAAGGCAAATCCATTTGTATTTTAAATTCAATGTATTCTGATTATAAAAACTAATCATATGTATTTACTTTTTCTAGGTCTCTCAGAGTAGACTTGGCCTCAATGACTACTATATTGTTTGTGCATACTTTATGTTGTATTTTAAATTCAATGCATCCTGATTATAAAAACTAATCATATGTATTTTTTTTTCTAGGTCTCTCAGAGTAGACTTGCCCTCAATGACTACTATTGTTTGTGCATACTTTATGTTGTATTTTGAGAGATATAAATCCTTATTATTATAATTTAAATAGACTGTTTATTTTATTTTAGATATGTCTTCTTGATTACATTTTGTGTACAATATACATAAATGAGAGACTACTGGTCAAATTTATGAATGAGATAATTATGTTTTAATCAAGTTCTATTCATTATATTTGTTAAATGATACTTTTTGATTTAGAATATGTTATAATTATAAGATATGTTTCGACACTTAGTTCATGATGTATGCACATGTAGTTTATCTAATCACAAGAACTATTTAAATAAAATTCCAAAAATAAAATTACAAGTCCACATAATGCCTATAAAGTTGTTTAAGCACAACTTCCATAAATAAAATTTCAAGTCCACATAATATATAAAGTATGCGCAAAATTTCAAGTCCACATAATTTCAAGTCAATATATATGATCTAATGTGCACATAATTTCAAGTCCACATAATATCTAATGCGCACAATACACATAAAGTATGCACATAATATATATGATCTAATCCTATTATGAAACTATCCATATATATAAAGTATGTGTGTACACGTGTAAACAAATATGTAAAGCCCGTAAAATAGTACATATCAGAGCCAAATAAATAGTAAAATTTCAAGTCCACATAATCCATATAATATCTAATCCATATATATGTCTAGATGGTAACATGATGTTCACTCCACATAATATCTAATGTGCACAAAATATATAAAGTATGCACAAAATATATATGATCTAATCCTATTATGCAACTATCCATATATATAAAGTATGTGCACGTGTAAACAAATGTGTAAAGTCCATAAAAAAGTACATATCAAAGCCAAATAAATAGTAAAATCTAATTGCTATCATCAATAACATCTCGTGGTCTCTTGTCCCCAGGACGTGGTCCAGATCCACCTGTCTCATGCTGTACAATAAAAAAATAATATTAAAATATTACTTGAAATTAACTATTAAAAGAATCATTTATCAAATATAGTAGAATCCGTAAATTAAGTTACAAACTTACCATATGCTCATCAGATCCTGTAGCAGTATCTCTCTTGTCCCCAGGACGTGGTCCAGATCCACCTGTCTCATGCTGTACAATAAAAAAATAATATTAAAATATTACTTGAAATTAACTATTAAAAGAATCATTTATCAAATATAGTAGAATTCATAAATTAAGTTACAAACTTACCATATGCTCATCAGATCCTATAGCAGTATCTCTCTTGTCCCCGGGACGTGGTCCAGATCCACCTGTCTCATGCTGTACAATAAAAAAATAATATTAAAATATTACTTGAAATTAACTATTAAAAGAATCATTTATCAAATATAGTAGAATTCATAAATTAAGTTACAAACTTACCATATGCTCATCAGATCCTATAGCAGTATCTCCTCTAGCAGTATCTTGTGCAGTATCAACACCAAATGCAGTGCTAGCTAACTCCTGTACAAGGTCAAATTCAAAGTGTCCAATTAAATCTTAAATTAAGAGTCAAAATAAGATCAAATTAAGTATTACATATTAATACCTCAAAGGATGTCGATGTGCGTTCAAATTGGCTCTGATCAAAATTATGAGGATAACCTATCCTAATGGTAGTGTCCACCTGCATACATGCATTTAATGAAATCATATTTAGTGAACATATATATGTGTACTAAATAATTTCAAGTAAAGTTACAATATTGTAAGAGTTCATATTTAAGTTAAGAATTATAAGATACATACCATAGATGGTGTCACAATAGTTAGACCCTCTTCTCGATGTGATGTAGAGGGTCCCTCATGACCTGAATCCTGGAGAAAGAAGCATTCAATGTATCAACATGAAAATTTATATAATATACGACGATAGCATATTAACTTAAAAAGATCTAGTACAATGTCTAGATAGAAATTTATACTATACCCCATAAGGTGTGCCGAGTTGTCTTCTAGTAGATGCAATATTAACTCTAATATTAGGCGTAGTCCTTATCTACATAAACAAAATTTATTTAATGAAGTATTAGATTGTATAAAAAAAGAGATGCACTTAGTTTATACCTATATTTAATAAAGTACATAAAAACATTGACATGTACATGTATATTATATATATCTATACCTGGTCAAGATGAACATCCGAGCAAAGAAAATCCATATAAGATGTCATCATACTATCATCTGCTGCATCATGCTCATCTGGAACTGAAGTAGATCCTGCAGCAGTAGTAGGACCTACACACATCTCATGACAACTCGAACACATATGTGGCATCCATCGAGGAGCAGATGCCATGTGAGCAGCTTGCTCACTCAGGTTCCCTGTGAGGGAAGTCAAAGCATCTAATGTCGAAATGAATGATGTATTTTGGACATCTGCAGGAATCGATGGAGCAACAAGTGGAACTATGGGTGGATCCGGTAGGGGATTATTACTCCGTACCCCTAATCTATGCTGTGGCATTCCACGACCAACACCCTGGAATGACTTAATATCAAAATAATTTGGTTTTTGGTTCATTACAAACTCACAGTATAATTTCTTCAAAAAATAAAAAGGGACCTCATAATTACGATGTGGTGGATAATCAAAAACCATCCACCATCTATCCCAAAAGTATCTAGCCATTTCTGGATGCACACACCACCTAATTGAAATTCTTTTCTGGTTAGGTTGCATTGGTTCTCTTGTTTTTGGGTTGGTAAAATATGGACATAAATGAGCTTTGGTTATTTTCAAATCTATGATTTGTCTATAAGTTAAACCATCGGCATAAAAATCATGCAACTCTTGTCATCGTCTATGAAATTGATCTAATTGAGAATCAACAGATCTAACTGACTCGACAACAGTTTGCATTGATTTTGCAAACTCTACAAGATGGGGTGGCGTGACTTGCTCATTTTGGATAGCAGCAATGTTTTGTTCAATCACTTGTAGGTTTTCATTAATTCGTTCTCTTAAACGAATTTCATCCAATCTAGGGGGTTGTGGTGGTGGTGGTGGTGGTGGTGGTGGTGGTGGAGGAGGAGGAGGAGGAGGAGGGGGTTGTGGTGGGGGATTTTCACCTAATAGTTCATCTATGTCAAAAACATCCATGATGGCAAAGAACTCCTGCATATATAAAGATATACATGAATTATATACAACTCTATGTCAAAGAAGAATCTATTTTACTAAATTAAAAAAGAACATTTATAAATAGTAACATTTCTATGTTGTTGAATGAGATACACATGAAATATATAATATAATATTGAACTTAAAAAAATATACATGTACATACTATTGAATCTTGAAATATAAAATTTGCGCATAAAACTTAATAAAAACTTTCAATGAAACATCATAAATCTATTAGAATTCAATTACGTAGTTTTGAGATAATTGTCATCAATTCATATTACATTGATTAGTCTTCAAACAATCTTAAAAAAAAACTAATCTCCCATGACTATAAATGACATACTTAAAACATATTATATTCTAAGTGGTTGTCATCTAAAGACAAAACATCAAAACTTTTGAAGAGTTAAGCATATTTCACCATTAAATTTCTCCCATAATCAAAGCTACACAAGATTATAATTTACAAAAGGTCTTCAAAAAATATTATTTCCTATAAATCATTTATTATAAAACTCCGCAATCATTTGTTTTCATTTATAATCTTTCTATAAAATTTAAGATATCAATCCATACACAAATTCTCTTACAAAGTTGAATAAGAAATGAAGGATAGAGGATTAAATACTAAGATTGTTTTGAGAGATCAATGGAGTAGATTGATTGAAAGGATTGTGTGCATTAGAAGCTTCCAAGTGGCAACTTAAATGTTTGGTGCACATGAGGAGTTCATGATCCAAGAAAGTTTTGAGGAAAAGGTCTTCTTAGGGGCGTATACACCAAGATGTTGTAAAAAAAGGTAGCCAAATGACCAAAAAAAGATAAACACGAGTGCGTTATTGGGAAATTCATTTAACGCATTTGAGGTCTTTTTTGTAGTGTTTTTTTCTTACACTATACTAGGCTTGTTTACACTATCGTAGGTTCATTAGGACTATCCTAGGTTCATTAGGATTGTCCCAAGTTCATTATTGCTTTCTTAGGCTCATTAGGACTTTCTTAGGTTCATTAAGACTGCCCTACATTCATTAGGATCATTTGAGGCTCATTGGGACTTTCAAAGAAATGTTGCTCTCTCATTAGGCAAGGAGGATATAGACCCTTTAGGTTCTCTCATGTTTTATAGACATTTGATATGTTTTAAATTCGAAATATTCATTAATGGAGTTAGTCTAGTGTTTCTTGGTTAGTGAGGAGGATCAGTAGATGTACATCATTAAAGTTTACATAAGGGTTGCATTCAAGTCTTGAAATATTCCATCTCTTGTTCAAATATATGTAAGAAGGGGAGAACATTGGATATATTACATCATTAGATAGTGGATATAACCATTGAGTTTTAAAATTAATTAGCCTCAATAAAAAAATCTCAATTTCTATATATTTCATAAATGCATAATTAGATAAATTATTACTTATAAATAAATCAATATGCATTTCTTTCAAAGAAACAAGAAACATACAAATAATAATAAGTTGTGATCTATATATCTAAATATGAAAATAATTCCATTAAAACTTTTACCTAGGTTAAGCATAAAAGTGATAATAAAACATAATCACCATGTTTTATTTCAACCTTAAAAGTAAAAGAACTCTACATATCCTAAAATTAGGACTTAATCACATCAAATAATTCTAATATAACTCAAAATACTCCTTCAACATATAAGATGATCTATGCTAGATGGCCATGTCTTACTTTCATTCCATTTATGGATTTCTTACATAGTAATACAAAAAATAACTTTCATCGAAATTAAGCATCTTTAACCATGAGATTATATATATCCTCAATTGTATATTCAAAATACTTCTTGGGAATTATATTTTTCAAATCTTTCAGATGTATATACAATTAGCACCCCATTTAGAAAACTCATTATCAATCAACATTATAAATCAAGAATATTTTTTATTTTGTATTAATGAATTATATATTTGGCATATTAGCTTCCTTTATGAACCTATGTAAACCAAACTCCAATTTTAGTAACTTATCTAGTTTTGCTCTAAAATTGTGTCCATAATTGATCCTTTTATACCATCACATGACATAATAGGACCTTTATGCCATGACATGGCATAAACCTAAGCCTAAACTTTCATATCTAAAATTTGAAAAACTTAATGTTAATTACTTTTAAGGTTATACTAATTTAGTGGTAACTTTTGTATTGCCTAATGAGGATTAAGAACAATTTAGGTACATATGTTCGGTTTTATGTCAATTTCATTTTTGAACATTTTTGTTTTTGTTTCCATTTCATTTTTGGTTTTTTGTTTGTGTCGATTTCATTTTCGAACGATTTTGTTTTTGTTTCCATTTCATTTTCGGTTTTTTGTTTGTGTTGATTTCATTTTCGAATGTTTTTGTTTTTGTTTCCATTTCATTTTTGGTTTTTTGTTTGTGTCGATCTCATTTTGTTAATTATCTAGGTTTGGTTTTGGTTTCTAAATTTGTTGATTACGGTTTAGGGTTAACTGTTCAAAAATATTTTACATCAAAATCAAGAATTTACAAATATAAAAAATAATTTATTTATATGCTACTATTAAAAAAAACTAAAATAATAAAAAAAAAACTAAATAATACACCAAAAAAAGAGAAAAATATACAAGAAAATTATGAACTGTGAAAATAGGTGACAGAATGTGCACCTGGGATAGTGGTGGAGGTTTGAAGTGGAAACCACAGCACGGGGGCCCGTTTTCGATATCTTCTTGTGCAACAGTAAAATGAAAAATTATCCAAAAAAAAGGGTAAAAATAGCTTTTCAAAACGGGCCCCCCGTTTTTTAAAAACGGGCCCCCGTTTTTTAAAAACGGGCCCCCGTTTTTTAAAAACGGGCCCCCGTTTTGTTTAAAAACGGGGGCCCGTTTATTAAAAAACGGGGGCCCGTTTTATCTGGCTTCGGCACCCCCGTGACCTTTCGGCTCGGGAGCCCGAACCATTAACGGGCCCCCGTTTTTTATAACGGGCCCCCGTTTTTTAAAAACGGGGGCTCGTTTTGCGGAGCGCATTTTCCAACGCGCAGACTTCTGCGAATTTGTGACTCATTAGCTTGCACATACCCATTGAATCATTCAGAGAATCAGATAATTGGAAATAAAAATCAAGGTATTATGACTAGAGGAAGATAGGCAAATGAAGAGGTATGTTTAATTTCTCAAGTTGAACTAGCATCAATTGTTGAAGCTTGTCAAGATAAACATTGGATAAAAGCAATGGAAGAAGAATTAGAATAGATTGAAAAGAATAACACTTGGACATTAGTTCCCTGGCCTAAAGACAAAAATCTAATAGGAACGAAATGGGTATATAGAAATAAACTTAATGAGGATGGTGAAGTAATCAGAAACAAATCAAGATTAGTTAGACTTGGTAGCTAGAATTGAAAAAGTTAGACTATTTTTTGCTTTTACAACTCATAAGAACTATAAAGTTTATCAGATGGATGTAAAATGTGCATTTTTGAATGGAGATCTTGAGGAGGAAGTTTACATTGAACAGCCTGATGGATTTTCATTGATAGATGATAAGGATATGGTTTGCAGGTTAAGAAAAGTTTTATATGGATTGAAGCAAGCTCCTAGATCTTGGTATGCTAGATTAAATAAATATCTCTTAAAGCTTGGTTACACAAATGGTAATGTTGACAGTAATTTGTATTACAAAGTTACCAATGATGCTATTTTGGTTATTGAAGTATTTGTAGATGATATCAAGTTTGGAGGTAAAGATGGATTATGTAAAGACTTTGCTAACAAGATGCAAGAACAATTTGAAATGTCTATGATTGGAGAGAAAAACAATTTCTAGGTTTGTAGATTTTACAAACAGATAAAGGTATATTCATATGTCAAACAAAATACTTGAAGGAACTTTTGAAGAAATTTGGTATGGAAAACTCCAAACCACTAAGCACTCCTATGACTACAACTAACAAATTGACATTGAAAGATGATTCAGCTCCTAATAATCTGACAAGGTCCAAATCTATGACTAGAGGATTACTATATTTGACACAAACCAGACCTGATATAATGAATGAAGTATGTATTGTATCTAGATTTCAAAGCAATCCTAAAGAAAATCATGAATCAGCAGAGTAAAGGATTTTTCGGTACCTACAAGGCACAACAAATTTTGGTTTATGGTATCCTAAGGATAACAATTTTGAATTATGTGCATAGACAGATGCTAATTGGGAAAAAGATGTAGATGACAAAAAGAGTACCACTAGCAGTGCATTCTTTCTTTGCAAAAGGTTAATTTCATGGATCAGCAAGAAGCAAACTTGGACATCATTATCTACAGCAAAATCAGAATATGTTTCATTGACAATTAATTGTACTCAGGTATTATGGATCAAGCAAATGTTGAAGGATATAAAGGTAATATGCAAAGAACCAATAATTATTTATAATGATAATTCAACAGCAATTGATATAAAGAATCCGTTATTTCACTCTAAGAAAAAACATGTTTCTATTAAGTATAATTTTCTGAAAGAGAATGTTGAAGCAAATGAAGTGAGATTGGTTTATGTGAATACTAAAGAGCGAATTGCAGATATCTTTACTAAGCCTTTGCCTAAGGAAAAATTTGAATATCTTAGAGAGAAGCTTGGTGTAATTTCCCCACCGACAGAGACTTGAAAGATGAATATTGACATCAAACCAGCAGAAACTATCAGAAAATCTTTTTTTCCACCTTTGATGGAGAAGAGCTACTGCTCAGGGGGAGTAGTTAGCTGTATGTTATGTTTTTATTCTTAACTAATTTGGCATTTGATGTCAAAGGGGGAGAGATATATATGGAAAAACATTGTACTTTGGAGAGATATATTTTTGGTTATATGGTTTCTGTTTTGACACAGAACTTTGTATCAAACTATTTTGGGAGATTGTTGGTTTGTTGGTTTTTAGCATTCTGCTTTTGGCACTTAGATGTTTTCCCATCTAGTGTTGCCATCAATGCCAAAGGGGGAGATTGTTGGTATTATGGATGACTTTGTAATGTGTTGCATTGGTTTTGTCATTGATGTTAACACTTATCTTCTTGGAGGTCTACATTATTGATTTGGCACTATGGTTATATTGGTTTATTGTTGAACTGGCACATTGTGGTCTGGACTTGGATATTTTCTTATGCATAGTCACCGGTATATGCCTCACCAACAGGTTATATTGTTCACCACCAGTGATGATGACTTGTTATCATCTGGAGATCATTTGGTTTTGTCAAAGACATGGATTGGATGTTTGGATTTGGTGTTTTTCTTATTGGTCTAATCAGGTTGACACATTTGTCTTAACCGCCAGATAGGTCTAGGTTATGGAGCAGTACATGATATCTATTCTAGATCAGCACGACACTTTTTCCAAATTGTTTATTGATTAAAATTGTATTGAGCCAACATATTGCATCACATCAAGACTTGTTTATAATTGGTTTTAATTGTAATATCTTTATTGAGCTGACCTTAATATTTGGTCTTAGGTTTTGTATAAATGTAAGATCTTATTGAAGATTGAATATGTACATGGATATAGTAATGGTATGAGTGAATATTGAAGAGCAAAAATAAGCAGATCCTTGTGCGAATCACACAGACGTTATCTGAAGGTTGAAGGAAGCTTATGAAAGTGATTTGACAATCATGTTCATAGCTTAAAATGGTACTAAATCCAACATTGCAGATGCTATCTTGAGCAGCACATTATCATTGGATTTAACCATCCAATTGTAGTCAGTGTGATTCCTATTTGGTGATTGAGTAGTGAGCTCTAGGTGGTTGGCCTTTCTGCATGTGCAGACCCCATTTGTATACACTTACTATCTGCAGTAGTATCATCTGATTGTGGGTAAGGTTTCCCACTGTGGTTTTTCCCCTTACCAGGTTTCCACATCAAAATCTCTGTGTCATGTGTTGTGGATATTTTTTCTCTTTTTGTTTCATGCATTAAGTTATACCGGTACTATTATAACTATTAATTTGTCTCACCAGCATTTAAGTTTGGTTTACCAGCATTAAGGTTTAAAATGGAATAATCTGTTTTGGTTTATAATTTATATATAACTAGTTCACAACTGATTCACCACCCCCCCCCCCCTCTCAGTTGTCCTTCCAGTTCCTAACAGGAGAAATGAGATTAACTTACTATATGCATTAGTTATCTTACTAACTTGTTGTTTGCATGAATTGGTTGCTCTACTAGTGAACAGAGGAGATCCATTATTCACAGAGAGAATGAATGAAGGATCATGCAAGCTGATCGTAAACTGACATGCAAATTAGCGTTACACTCCCCCTTAAGTCTAACTAATGAGACAGAAGAGATGAAAGAAGAGAGGAAAGAGGAAAAACCGAGTGGGAACAAAACCCCCCCTCAAAATAAACACTAACTCTGCATTACACTTAATATGCTACAATGTCTTGCAACCAAAGAAGGTCTTGTAGAAAGTGGCTATTTGTGCCTTCACAAAGAAGAGAAAGAATGTCAATATAGAATGTAGCAAAGTGAATGCTGTAGTAGGTTCCCTTGCAAAAAATGATGCCTCTTCCTTTTGGAAGATAGAAACCTCAAGCTATCAAACTGCTGAATTCCCACTCAAGTGAAATGTATGAAGGAATCAAGATGAATCTTTATGAAAAATACTTATGTTTCTCCAATCCAATGTTGAACTGTGACTCTACCATACAAGATTCCATAACAATGAACAGTGAAGAGTGAGATTTGTTCGGATATGAATCAGGATGCATCAAGATAGTAGCATGGAGTGATTGAGAGAAAAGAAGAGAATCTAAACCAAAAGAAGATGCAACTTGATGTGAGACGGCATTAGAGAGAAGACATGTGTCCTCAAAATTGTCATCATGATCAGAGAAAGATTCAACAAACAAATGATAAATGTCTGATAGGATGATATCTCACGCATTAAGAGGACAAGAATGAACCTGCTGAAGAGAATCTAAAGTAGTATTCGAAGAAGCCAAGATCTCTATCAAACTTGTAGGTGAAGGTGAAGGTACATCAACTGTTTTTGTAGGTTGAGAAGGAGAAGCTTGCGATTCTGATGCTTTCACAAAAAAGAGTAGAAAGGCACTATGTGAGAAATTGGGACGCCATTCATGCCCATGTTGATTGCTCCCACAATACTTGTATCTACAACCATTATACATATACATCATTCACTCCTTAAACATATCTCCAAAAAGATACAAAAATAAAACCTTCAATACAATGGTTATTCCAATCTAAAACAGCTCTATCTTTAGTGCCTTCAAATAAAAATGTTTATCTTTTTCTTCCTAGCAAACTCGCTTTGATACCATGTAAACTTTTGCAGCTATAGCTGCATAGCACAAGATAGATCTAGCTAAGAAAAAAAGGACAAACTTGTAGATCCAATGCAAAAGATAAAATAGAGCAGCTAAGAAAGGAATTGTATTAATTCATTGTATATTACATTATGCAAAACTGCATATTAATACAAAAATTGCCACCGCATGAACATAGAATTATAGTGGAATCAAAGATAATCACTAGTGGTGAAAGAGGCGGAGAAACATGATTAACCTACTATACGCATTAGTTAGCTTACTAACATGTTGTTTGCATGAATTGGTTGCTCTCAGAGTGAATAAAGGAGATCCATTATTCATAGAGAGAACGAATAAAGGATCATGCAAGCTGATAGTAAATTGACATGCAAACTAGCGCTAACAATATGCCACTTGTATTTTTATATGGAAGTGAGTTGTCTATCTATTCATCGATTTAGTATGTTATGAACCATTATTAATAATGATATAGGATACTTTTCATCTACCTTGAGCATCTTATATGGCCAAGCTAACTAGATCTCCCCTAATCCCCACTAAGGTGCTATCATCTTGTAACCATGACATTAACGCCACTACAAACAAAACTAGACCTCTTGTTCCATAGAGAAGAAAAATATTTGTACCATTGTACAAGTGGCAAAGAAGCAACTCTAATTTATTAGAATGATGTATTACATTGTCTTTGACTTATTTTTTGCAATGACTAGGTGACGCATGTTATATAGTTACAAGAACTTTTTTAGTTAAAGTTATATATCTCCTCTATAAACACTTTTTCTATATCTCATTTTGGTATCAAAGCCAACATAGCTCCTATTCCTAGAGTATTTAGATTGCTTTAGAGCTATGTCGAGAGGGAGGATGGTGGGCGGAGTCATTGTGGTGTTTATGCTTTGACCAAAGGATTTATTCATCGACTCATTAGAAAGCTGATACTGTGGTTCATCCATACAGATCTACGATTTCCTTTATATTCAATATCTATAGTAAAAATTAAATCCCTTTTAGCTTTTCCAACAATGATGAATTCATTCTAGTAAATGTATTACTATGGGCGTTGTGCATAGTCTACGACTAGCAGTTCCATGACATGAAGTTTGAGCTGTACAACTAAATGTGTCGATATTTCAGAGGTATTGTCCATATGGAAAATTTAGCGACCGATATATTTCTTTCAACTTTTTCTAAAGCACTTCAAACCCCACATGTTTGGAGATTTGAGAAGAATTGAAGTTTGCAAGAGTGAAAGAGAGAAAAGTACCAAGAAAAGGGCATGTTATTCAAACAGGAAAAGTTCTTGAGAAAAATAAGGCATCAGGGAGTAAGTGAAGTTGTGACCTAAGTTGGTAATTATATGTATTTGATCTGTAAGCATTAAGTATTGCCAGAAGTCGATTTTCTTATCCTGCTGGTCATGATTATTTCTCGGATTGACTATACTCTATAATGAGTTCCGTCTACTAGTGTTGAGGATACTTTTATATGAAAAGGGGTGTTGGGGATGTTCTCATATGCAAGTGGTTGGATACTATAAAAAGTGGTGAAGACAAGTATTGATTTTCATTTTTGTAAATGCTGATTAATGTCACATAATGAAGGTTGCGTGTTTAGTGATTTGTGTTTTGGAGATTTGCATCAGGCAGAGGTTTGAATTCATTATAATCATATCATAACTTGTGAGAATATATATAGTTTTTTGGTATGCAAATAGTCAAAAAATGAGTGTTGGGATTAAGGATACTATTGAAGAGATTTATTGTGTGAATTTTTTTTGGTTGAAATTGATATCTTTTCAGTTTTTTTTGTCATGGCCACACATATTATTTCTATTGATTGGAAGTTTGGAGAGTGTAGTGCTACCCATGGAAAATAAGGATCAACACAATCATATTGGAGCCTGGAGGTGCCGGAGCCCAGAGGATCTCTATCAAATCAAGATAGCTTCTCACGTTGAGAGGGGATTTTTATGAGAAGCATATGTTTCAATGTTATTTTTTATGCTAAAATAATTGAAGAATGTGTTATTAGCACCCCCAAATTTTGCATTATGAAGAATGTGTTATTAGCACCCCCAAATTTTCGCAAAATTTGAAGTGTCCATGATGTATTGAGGAGCCCACTTTGAGGATGTATAACTTGATGTCCTGTTATTGTCATGAAAAACCACTTTGGGATCATGTTCATATGTTATCAATAAGTGTCCATGTCCATTTCTAGCCCCCATAGTCATATTTGACGTGTTTTCAAAATGCCAAATTGGAAGGTCTAAGAATAATTTGTTGTCTGTACTTTGTAAATCTGACAGAATGGCCCACTTCAGAGGTTAATATTCAGGAGCCAGAGGATTGCCAAGTAAAATTAGTTGTTTCTTGCAATTTTCCTCATATTAATGTAGCCCTGTGTAAATTTTTAAATCACCTATATCTCGTTTGATATTTTTATCAAGTAAAAAGCAAATGCAGTTTGTTTTGAAATCTGCTGTATGCACAATGTCAAGTTTGTCAGAAGACCTAATTTCAGGATCAATAGTTTGAATCTGGTTGGTTGTCAAGAGAAATGAATTCGCTCTTGTGATTCTTCTCATATTAATATACTCTTTTGCAAGATTGCAGAGCTTTAGCATTCAAGTTAGTATTTTTTTAAGTTGAAACCAGATAGAGTTTGTAAAGGTTTGTTCACTGCATTGCCAGAAGGTTTCAAAGGGTTCATCTTTGACCTTTAATATTTTGTGACGGAAGTGGATTGGTGAGAATCCCTCTTGCACACGTGTTCGTTGACCAAAGCAAGGTTTGATTTTATTCAAGGCAGTGATATAGTGAGTTCTGAAAGGATTCTGACATGCACATTTCCTGAAACAACTAAGAGGTCAATTTTGACGATTAAAATTTTGCCGTCATGTAGAACCATTTGAGGGTCTGATTTCCATATCTTCAGTGAATGTGTTTATGCATTCACGGGACTCTAGGTGGGTGTTTGGTATGTTTTTGAAGGCGATCTTAAATGTTCCCTGGCTTGTTCTAGTCACTATGCAAGATGTCAAATATTGAGTTTTAATTGTCAATTCGCTTTGTTTCTTGCTCAAGGAAGCATGTATAAGTGATTCAACGAATATTGCAGATCTTTAGCATTAAAGATGTCATCTCATGGTATGCAATGTTGGTATAGAGCGGCAAACACTACATCAAAGCATTGAGGATAGAATTTTTATCTAATGCTATAGTTGTAAGTACCCTCGAAGGAAATGTAAGCAAACCGCTTTACAAAATGTCTCAATGTAATGTGATGACTGCAGATTTCAGTATAAATAGGTTTGTTCGAAAGGACTTTAGACACTCTCAAGCAAAAGCACTTGGCGGATGTCAACGCCGTACTTGCTTGTGCAGCGTATCGACATCCTTTGAAGCATGTAGAAGGCTGGCTTTAATTAGATATTACAGTTGGAGATGCTCTAATAGACATGCTTGTAAAATGTGGATGCACAGACAAAGCACATGGACTCTTTCACAGAATTATTCAAAAGAGTGTAGCGTAGTGGAAAGCTACAACGATTGCACGATATGTACATAATCGATTTGTGAAAAGGCATTCGAAGACTTCCAAGCAATTGCAATCGGCAGGTGTAAACCCAAGTCCCACAACCTTTGCCCGCATCCTCCCTACCACGCCTTGGTAGGCATGCATGCAAAAATGTAGAGCCAAAGACAAAGTGAGGTAAGTGTTCGATACAATGCCCGCTCCATAATGTGCGAAGGATTTGTTGAAAATACTAAGAAACTTTCTAAAAGAAAGAAAAATGGGAGCTTTGGGTAAAGTGTATGAACATTCATAGATGCGTAAGCACGTGAAATGTTCAATAAAATGCCTCAAAGAACCATAATCGACCCTCATTCCTGAGGTGGCTAGTTTGAAGAGATGCTCGATGCCTTTCAAAACGGTGAAACCATCGACAATCTGAAGGGAAGAGAGAAAATTAAAACCGAGATAAATACTAACATAAATAGAATTTTTATTGATGCTATCAAACAGATTACATTGCCTCTTTATAGAGGATTTTATGCGATCAATCTCAACTGAGATAGAGGTAAATAATAAATAGAATACTATTACATTTCAGATGGGATACACGGAGAATAGATGGGGAGATTGTGAGTAAACATTTATTTAACGGCAATCAGATCTTTAGGAAACATGAGCGAATTTCTTAACAGCAGTTTATTTAATGTTGACTGCATGCATTGGAAATGTAAACTATTAGTCATGATACTAACAGCAGTTCTATAAAATTAAGGCTGGGTTCTTTAAAATTAAGGCTGGGTCTCATGGAGGGGGCTTCCTAAAAAATAGAGCGGGTGTTGGAGAGATTTTTTAGGAATTTTTTAAAGTGATTGGTCCCATGAAATTTTTAGTGCACTTCTGCTTAAAAATTTAAGCTCCTAAATTGAAGGAAGTTGGTCCCATGAATGTAATTCATTAAATATTTTTTAGTGGAAAACAAATTATAATTGACAAGTGGCATAATTTTTTTAATTTTTTTAATTTTTTTAATAGATAATGAGCGATTGGCCGAATAATTTTATTAATTAAAAGAAGAATTACATAATTTACAACCCTATTCAGTGTGGGAACCGGTAGGAAAGAATTGGGCGAAGAAAACCTCCGGTCTTGCCCAAGGATATTTATTCCTAGATTTATATAGAACAATTACCAAAAGTGGCATATTGCCAATATGGAGCTATACATTGGAGAAGTCACTTTAATTACATCGTTCTTGTTTAGAACAAGGTGTAGAAGACTTCGTTGAGACAGTGCCATAACATCCTAAGCCCGATTTAATCCAGCTACCTGCAAGTACAGATCTGCCTTCCAAACTATTGTTCTCATCACACGGTTAGCAAACCACTCCATGATAAATCAATTTTCAGTTGAATCCAAGCTTAAGAGGATCTAGAAAATAGGTTAGAAATATAAATCCATAACAAACATGTGAGTGCCTATAAAGAAATACCAAACCCTACCACTCGTCTAAGCAAGATTTGTGATTTCCTATCTATCCTAGCACTAGAAACAAGTCAAAAGAGTTCCTTGACATCTTCATCATAGTCAATCTCTACCATGAGCAAAAGATGATGGAATGAAATGCACAGAATAAAGTAAAAAAAAACCTAAAATTTCATAGATCTCCTAACGACAATATAGTTAGCACTGCAAGACCGAGAAAAAAAGAGAGAAAGAAGTGAAATAGTTTTGTTAATCTACAGAGTAGAGATGGCTAGTTACATAAAAGTCGGAGATCAAAAGACCTTGACATGCAACTTGAACGAAAGAAAATGGTATTGCTAATCTGTAGAAAAGAAAAGATACGCATATCATTGAAAAAGGAAAGTATAGCAAGTACTATTAAAAGGGGCAATGGATAAAACTAGAAATGTATATGTAAATATTTTGAAAAATAGAGTATATATATATATATACATATACATATAGATACATATACATATACATATGTATATATATATATACATATACATATGTATATGTATACATATACATATGTATATGTATATATATACATATGTATATGTATATATACATATACATATGTATATGTATACATATACATATGTATATGTATATGTATATATGTATATATGTATATGTATATATACATATACATATATATATATATATACATATGTATATATGTATCTATATATACGTATATGTATATGTATACATATATATATACATTATATACATACATATATATGTATTTATATGTATATGTATATATACATGTGTATATATGTATATATGTGTGTGTGTGTGTGTGTGTGTGTGTATACATATATATGTATATATGTATGTATATACATATATATACATATACATATACGTATACATATACGTATACATATAGATACATATATACATATAGATATGTATGTATATATATATGTATGGATATGTATGTATATACATATACATACATATAGATACATATATACATATACATGCATATATGTATATACATGTATATGTATATACATGTATATGTATATACATGTATATATATATACATGTATATACATGTATGTATATGTATATACATATATATACATATATATGTATGTATATGTATATACATATAGATATATAGATATATACATATACATACATATATATGTATATATATGTATATACATATACATACATATATATGTACATATGTATGTATTAAATACATATAAATCCAGAAGATAGAAGCTAGAAAAGTAAGCGAAGCAAGTTATCTAAAGAGAATATCTAATCCTCCTCTCTGTCAAACATTATTTATTTTATTACCTTCGCTAGAGGCTATTCTGCAGGAGATCGGGTTAGACTAGTATAACTATAATATATATATCATCCAGTAAAATAGTAACATGTCTTGAACTAATCATAGAACAAAAAAAAATACTATAGTAAGTTTTAACTTCAGTACTCCAGCTTCTTATGAGGTAATATAACAAGTATGTCCTATATATAATATCCTTTAAACACCAGAAATGAAGAAAATCCAACCCATCATTTCAAATATAGATTCCTACATAAAGTAAACCTACATATCTAGCCACTAATCAAGAGGGAGCACAAAAGACCTAACTAATTTCCTAGAATTCTGAGGAAGCAAGTATTCACTTCTTCTGAAGCTTCCCCTCCTCTCTTTCTTCAATATTCGAGGGTTCAATCTGGCTTAACGCGGAGGTGTTTGGAATCTCCTCTTCCCCTAACTCAACTTCAATTCCTTCCTCCTTGAAGTAGATGGCGAACCATTTCTTGCAAACCAGTCGCTTAATGTGCAGAAGCCACATCAAAAATTTGAGGTTGTGTTGCATGACCAGCCTCCTTTCTACAAATTCGCCCTCATCTTCAACCTCCAGTATTGGGAACTTCAGCAGTCGTTTATTTTTTCACATAAACCTATCATAATGCTTTCATTTCGACATGGTAAGATCTTTTCCCACATTAACTACCACCATATCCAATTCTCACAAAAGGTTCTTCTTGAACATATTATGGCATAATTTTTTCACCACCTCTCTGTCATGCTCGAAATGTATAACCACTAGTAGAAACATGGCTAGTATATCCAAGTTAGCCCTTGTCCTATCCTCATTATTGATATACTCCTCCCCTAGAGTCTTCCTAACTTCCCTAATAACCAGGTCATGAGGAAAAACAAGGATGCCTTTAAGCCTATCATCCTTAATTTCTCCTAAAAATTCCATTTGTCTTTTCAAACCTCTCTATAGGCATCTAAAAATGGTCAATGCTTGCAGTGTCATACAAAAAAAAATTACATATTAACATTTCTTCTATGTATGTGTGGCCTTATTTTAGGTTTTCGCATACTATTAACATTTCTTCTATGTCGTACAATTGATCTTTATTATTTGTCAACATTTTGTCATTCTTCTGCATTTATCACATTTTCAATTAGGTCTTGTCAACATTATCATTATCAATTGTGATATTTGTTCATTATCAATATTATCATGTCAATTGGACATTGCCAAGCCTTCTCAATGTCAAATTAGGGTTTTGTCCTGATCAATCATCAATTTATCAATCTCTTATCAATTTAGATCAATTAGTCATTGTCCTCACCAATTGACGTCTATCAATTTCATCCTTGTCAATCTTGATGAATTTATCATTGATCTTTATGAATCAACGTTGACATTTTATCAATTATCCAATTTTCATCATTAAATCATGACCAAATCAACCCTATATCAGTTATCTTTTGTCATGACCTAATTATTGTCCTTGCATTTCGAATTCATCTCCTCAGGTTCTATAATTTAATCATTTAATCATGTTTGTCATTTTCCCTCTAGGTTAAATAATTTATAAATTTATCCTAAGTCTTCTTGTCATAGTTAAATATTTATTTAATTAGCTAATTAATTCCCCCTTTTGTGAATTAATTAATGAGTGGAAACTTATTAATTAATTCACCTAATTTAATAATTTCCTAATTTCTAATTCATCATTTCCACCTAATTTCCAACTCATTATCTCTCTCAAGTGGCTCCTATTTTTGTGATTTAATTTGGAAGCATGTTTCTTTATTCGTCATGTTTTTGGATATGGCATCTTATCCTAACATTAGATTTAATGGCTAGTCTTATCCTCTTGCATGGAAAGTGTCCAATGGCATTTCTTTCTAAATCTGATTTTTCACATTTTTGAATCCAACTGCATCTAATATCGATTTCTTGCTAATTGTTGTCATCTCTCCAATCTGATTTTTCCCATTTTTCAATCCAATTGCATTTAATATCAATTTCTTGCTAATTGTTGTCCTCCAATTTTTCTATAAATTGGATGCATTTCTCATCAGAATCAACCACGCTTCTAGTATCCTCGCACTATAAAAAATGATCTTGCTTTCATACTTTGCTCTTGCACTTTTAGGTGAGATCCACAAATCCTCTCTTTGTAGAAGAAATAAAGCCAATGGAGGTCAATGAAGGAAACACCTTGCAATTGTTTGCATATTTATTTTAGTGTTTTGCTTTCATTCTTTCATTGAATGTATTTGGATAAATTTCCATAGGTTGTTATGTTTCTTGGTTACATAATTTGGGCTTTGATGTATTCCATTTTCCTATCTATATTTTCTAGTGAACTAACCGATTTTTTTTTTTTTTGTGTGTTTGCAAGTTTGTTTGCTGGTTTCTTGAAGAAATATCATTATCAGCCATGTCCCCTATAAGCATAACATCGATGCAATCATTTTCCTTTGAGGCGTTTTGATATTGTTTCAAACATTTTTCTTTCTTCTACATATTTTGGCATATATTCACAATGAATGAAAATGCATTTTTTACCATTTGGTATGAAAAACATGATTTTTTTTATATAAAAGATAGTATATACCTCTGTCCACATTTGCATTGCTTAAAAATGGTTTATATGGCACATATTGGCAGATTTTGACATTGTTTTAACGCAAATTTAAATGCTCTTCCTATGCAATACATTTGAGCTACCTTAAAGCCATTTTGGTGATAAAATCACTTTTGTGCAGATCCAAAAAGGGCTTTTATGCAGATTTAAAGATGCCTTTTGTGCTGATTTGAAAAAAATTTAGTGCAGGATTTAAAAAATATATATATCTAAAATTAGATTGTTTTAGTTTTTTTTTTTGTAAATTGGATTGTTTTTGTCATTTTGAATTAGTTTTAGTTTGGTTTTTTA
The DNA here is from genome assembly GCF_030272615.1 of Cryptomeria japonica. Classification (NCBI taxonomy): domain Eukaryota; kingdom Viridiplantae; phylum Streptophyta; class Pinopsida; order Cupressales; family Cupressaceae; genus Cryptomeria; species Cryptomeria japonica. The sequence goes on along the minus strand of NC_081411.1, from coordinate 38,105,474 downwards.
GTTTTAAATATGTTTAGATTTAGATTTTATTTTTGTTAGTTTAGATTTAGATTTAGTTTCTATTAATTTAGATTTGAATGTACTTTAGATTAGATTTAGTTTTAATTTAAATTAATTTTTTATTTAGTTTAGATTCGATTTTTTTGATATAGGAAAGTTTATTTTTAGCTAAGAAAGTTCATTTTATTGTTTAAATTTAGATTAATTTTTGTTTTTCAATTAAATTTGTATTTTTTATTAGTTTAAATTTATTTTTAAAATTTAAATTAATCTTTTTTGTAAATTTAGATTTAAATTTGGTTTTCTAGATTAATTTGTTCTTAACTTAGGAAATTTCTATTTTAAGTTATATTAGTTTTTGTTTTTTTTTAGTTAGATTACTTTGTTACTTAGATTACTTTGTTACTTAGATTACTTTGTTACTTAGATTAATTTGTTAGTTATTCAATAGGTGGGAGTGTTTGATGTGTTTCTTTTGATATTGAAGGCTAATCTTTATGGCTTTGTGTGTGTGTGCAGGTTCCCTTGTGAGGCATTCATCTATTCTCGCTTGTCAAACACATAATCTTGAAACTATTAATGTGTTTGTTGCAAGATGGAGCCAAATAATTTCATCAAAACTGAGTGTTTATGATTTTTAGAGTAGTTGCACTCTTTGTTTTCTAAAGGTCAATGGACACCATGTTTGACTTGTCCTAATTCATTTTTCTTGTGTTTTTTTACCATTAAAAGTGGGTCTACCTCCTAATTTGTCGGACACTTCGCACAGGCACTGGTGAGAGTGAACATACCAAAGTGGTGACAAGTTAAGGCCAAACTCTTCCAAACCACTCTCAATAATTGTGTTTTGCAATAAAAGTTGTAAAAAATAGGTGTTGGAATGGCATAGTGATGATTAAATTCAACGGATCTATGCCCACCCAAATGGATGCCCTGACTAAAAACCTTTGTGCTTGGAGACCTAACAACTTTTGTGCTTAGAGACCAAAAATCTTCTAGTCATTGATACAAGAGGTTAGACCTTTGATGTCGTCTCACACTTTTATGGCTCTTAGTAGAGATACAAAGTTGGCCATGGATATTTTTCATGCGACCTAATGCTTGGTTGCCCTGTAGAAGTGAGTGCTAAGGGTTGAGTCAGTGGGGTAAAACATCTAAGTATATTCTTTGATTAGGCATAGTTGGTAAACCAAGTAAGATCCAATGACTATTGTCCTTATCAGCCATAGGATTTGTTGTTGAAGGTGTATGATTATTTTGAGTCAAATTCAAACAAATTTCTTGTCTTCTATGCTTGTAAAAGGTTGAATTAAAAATAATTGTCACAAGTGGTCCTAGACAACCTTGTTTTCAAAATTTAAACAACATTCAACAAGTCAAACACAAGTTTCAAATGAAAACAAAGTTCAAACAAAGAGTCCAAAATCTTGTCCAAGTATTCATCCAACATTCAAACATGTCTTGTCAAAGCATTGGAAATCCTTGTCTCAAAATACATGTTACTTAGGGTTAGACTTTACATAGTTCAAACCTAGGTCTTAGGACATTCACATTGCCTTTCATATTTAGTCCATTGCATTGTCACAATTCCTTTGCACTTAGGTTTAGAGTCATTTTCCTAAGTCTTCATTGCATTATCATTATCCCAAAATTAGGTCCTAGCTTAGGTTGCATTTTCCACATTTCATGTCATTGGTCCTCACATATCCTTATCATTGCATCATATCATATTCTTAGGTATTGTCATTGTCATTGCCTTCTTTCTTTTAGTCTCAAAATTGGTTTTGTCAAACCTCAAAAATTAAAACTTTAGATCATACCCTAAGTTGTTGTTAGGAAGTCTTGACCTTGTCCAAAAATTTGTTGTTTTGTCAACATCATTTTGTCAAACCTAGCTTAGTATCAAATAATATAGGTGAGACATTATCATTTTTCCTATTGTCATTTTGTCCTTTGTCCTTTTGTCAATTAAGATCTTGACTTCATTTCAATTTCCCAAGGTTGTGTCTTGAGGTTTGCATTTTAAAAGTTTGTCCAAATCTTGAAAAATAACAAAAATATAGGTTGCATTCTTACCTTAGATTGCATTATCATTTACTAAGATTGCATTTAGTTGCATATTATTGTCATTCCCAAAATTCTAAAAGACCAAAAAAATTTAGTTGCATTGTCAATCACCTAAGTTACATTAGTTGCATACATCATCCTTAAATTCAAAATACCAAAAATATTGCATAGTGACATGAATATTGAAACAAGGTTTCAAGTTCCTATGACGCAACAAAGTTTGACATATCAACCTATGATTGGACCAATGAATAACATAATACAATCAATTTTTAATCCAAGACAATCACAACTCTATCCAACCCAACAATAAGACAATATCGGTCAAACTTTTTATGATGAAACAAGTGTCCAAATACGACAATTGGAGGAAAAAATAGCTCAAGAAAAAGAGATCTTGGAACAAAAAGTGAAAAACCCATGAAAATATTAGATCCCAAATGTCCAAACTATTTAAAAAATTTCAAGGTCCAAATCCAAATATTGAGCCCATTCATGTAAAAGATCTCATCAAATGATCAGATATACCAACTCTCATCTCTCAAATAGAGATGATGAAACAATTTCAAGCAACAAGCACAAACTTCAACCAAGTCTCAAATCAAACTTCATTGGACCAAATCCCAAGTCAAATTTTGTTTGATCAAACTTCACTCAATCAAATTTTGAACCAACAACCAATGATGAATAAACCACCAATGGTCCAACATGTCCAACTAATACAACCAACGATTCAACATATCAAACCAACACATCCAATAGTCCAACATTTCCAACCAACTCAACCAATGGTCCAACATATTCAACTGAAACAACCAATGGCACAATTTCAACAATATGCTCAAGCAAATACACAATGTCAACAATTGGTCAAACCAACAATCAAGTATTAACAAAAATCTCAGTATGAACAACTACAACCAAAAATTCAAAAAATAAAAGTTGCAACATATACCAAGCCAAGTTTCAAATATGTCAAATCAATTCAAACAATAGCAAATTAAAAATAAAAGAACAATACCAAACCAAAGCCAAATCACCTTCAAACAAGTTCAAAATCAAAACTCGGCTAGGTAAAAACCTCACAAGGATTGAAATGCATCTCCAAAGAAAGGTAGCTCTTTTACAAATCTCTTAAAGAGAGTCCTAAGGGATCTTTTTGAGATAGATAAAAATCATGCACCCATGTCTAGCAATGACCCACCATCCCCTCATAAAAAAATTGACTCTCCTATGGCATCTATCCCTAAACTTTTTGAAGATTTGCAATCATCTCCCATATCATCATCATCAAACAATACACCCAAGGACAAAATTTTGGAATCCAAGAACACTGAGAGGGGGAGTGAATCAGTGTTCTACTGGTGGGATCAATTTTAACCTTATTAACAAAGTATTTGAGTAACTGGTAACCATAAAAGAATATAACAACAAGTAGAAATGATGCAACCACAAGAACATACACCATAACACAGGAGTTTATATGTGGAAAACCTCAATGAGGAAAAACCACAGTAGGATTGGTGACCCACAATATCTATCCACTACCTAAATGAATAAATATTACAATAGGGGCCTACACATGCAGGAAGGCCAACATCCTAGAGCCCACTGCTCATCACAAAAGGAGCCTCACTGACCACATACACCAAAATGGAGTTACAAACAAAATTCTCAACTCAAAGAATGCATCTACTATGGTGAATGAGTTCTAGTTCAAGAAATGTCTGTACCAAATTTTACTATAGAGGAGCTTCACGCAACCCCACAGGTTCAAACAGATCGATCATATGTGTCATGGATCGGAAGAAATAGTTCGTTAAAGTTTGAAATTTTTTTTGACTTAGGGCACTTGACAAATCACGCTGGTAGGGAATGACTCTCGATGTTCCTGCGCTTTGGAATTCACAAGAGGAGAATACCTAGTGTAAACCTGCCAACCCAGATATGCTCATGACATGCATTTATGCACTATACAAACTGAATCAATTCAACCCTATCTTTCAACTTTGCATTGCATGCAGCTGACAGTTTTTGCAGTAGGCAAAAAATTGCTACCAATTGAAAATGGCTCTAGCTCATCAGAAACTAAGATAGACCATTGTAGAGGAGCCTCACGTGACCTCACAGGTTCAAACAGATGAATCATATCTATCTTGGATTGGAAGAAACAATCTATCAAAGTTTGATAATTTTTTGGACTCAGGGCAATTGAGAAATCGTGTTGGTAGGGTATGACTCTTGACATTTTGGTGCTCTGGGATGTATGAGAGGAGCATGCCTAGTGCAAAACTTCCTAGCCAAAAGTTCTCATGATGTCAGTTTGTTCACATGATGAAACGAATCAATTCTAGCCTATCTTGGAACTTTGCATTGCATGAAACTAATGGTTTTTGCAGTAGGTGAAAAAATGCTACTAATTGAAAATGGCTTTGGTTCATCAGAAACTGAGATAGTATATTGTAGAGGAGCCTCACATAACCCCACAAGTTCAAATGGATTGATCATATGTGTCCTAGATTGGAAGAAATAGTCCATCAATGTTTGACAATTGTTTAGACTCAATGCACTTGAGAGATCGCACTGATACACTATGGCTCTCAATGTTTCAGTGCTTTGGGATGCATGAGAGGAGCATACATAGCGTAAGCCTACCCACCTGTATGTGCCCATGACATTGGTTTGTGCACAGAGCGAACCAAATCAATTCGACCCTATCTTGCAACTTTGCATTGCATGCAACTGACAATTTTTGTAGTAGGTGATAAAATGCTACCAATTGAAAATGGCTCTGAGTCATCAGAAACTAAGATAGGCCATTGTAGAGGAGCCTCAAGTAATACCACATGTTCAAATGTATCAATCATGTCTCTTGGATTGGAAAAAATAGTTTGTCAAAGTTTGATAATTTTTTGGACTCAGGGCACTTGAGAGATCACACCGGTAGGGTATGACTCTAAATGTTCTAGCACTTTGGGATATACGAGAGGAGAATGCCTAGTGTAAACCTAACCACTCGGATGTGCTTGTGATGTCGGTTTGTGAACAAGATGAACTGTATCAATTCCACCCTATCTTACAACTTTGCATTTCATGCAACTAATGGTTTTTGCAGCAGGCGAGAAAATGCTACCAATTCAAAATGGCCCCGAGTCATCAAAAACCAATAGAGGCCATTGTAGAGGAACCTCACATAACCACATAGGTTCAAATGAATTGATCATATGTGTCTTGGATTGGAAAAAATAGTCCTTCAAAGTTTGATAATTTTTTTGACTCATGGCACTTGAGAGATCGTGTCGGTAGGGTATGACTCTCGACTTTCCAATGCTTTGAGATGTATGAGAGGAGAATGCCTAGCGTAAAACTACCCATGTGGATGTTCTCATTAAATCAGTTTGCCCACATGATGAACCAAATTAATTCTACCCTATCTTTCATCTTTGACAACTTTGACAACAACTGAGTAACTTTGAAAACAAGTGAGCAACTTTGACAACAACTGAGAAAATTTTACATCTTTTACCCAAATAAAGCCAAACGTTGATAACTTCGACAACTTTGATAACTTTAATGACAATTGAGCAACTTTGACAATAATTGAGAAAATTTTACATCTTTGATCCAAATGACCCCAAACACGAGAACCAAAATTTGACCATTGTGAGCATGAGGATGCTCTCGCACCACACACATATTGTTTATTACATAAGCAAATATTCATATAAATTTATAAAAGGGAAGCCACCAAATACAATGAATACACAATAATGAACTAAATACAAGGAGTTTTGTAGGGTTAATTCAACATTTTAGAAATTTTATCAAATCATATTCCACGATTGCAGTGTTTTATATCATAGATTTTTGTTGTTTATATTCATATTGTTGATTACATAGGAAAATGATCAATTAACTTTATAAAAGGGAAACCATGAAATACAACGAATACACAATAATGAACTCAATAAACATTTATTGGATCGAATATCAACATTTATATATATATATAAAAGGCATGTATGCCAAGTCAATACAAGTATTACAAAAATGTTGCATATGCCATGTTTAAATCGATATACAATTAAAATGTAGAGTATATCTACATGTATTGGTCATTTTATGACCACAGCTAACTCTATATGATCCTAAACTTGTGGTGGATCATCAAAATCGAGCCTCTTTGATGGAGTACATGGCTCTGTAGATGGCTACAAAACCACTATTCAAAAGCCAAGTTAGAATTCTTTTGTAAAAAATAGTTCGCAATTAACAACATAACTATTCATTTAACTATAATTTCTTTGCAATTGAAATGTAGATTACCTCATTGGCTGATCTCAAAGCTAATGTCTGCGCTCTCCTCTCCTTGTCACTATTAAGAGTTTTCTTAAAGACAAACTTAAAAGGATCCACGTTATGGTTGAACCGCAAAGAGGGATATTGTAGATTAAATGTATAATTAATATAATGTACTAACTTATTTACATAAAAAACACTTAAAAACTATAATTTAGAGAAGAATGATGTACCGATGTCTGAGATGCTTCTGCAATGGACTGAGGATGGCTCACCATCGATGGAGAGACTGACACTATTACCTATACAAAAAATGATTAAAGATTAAATACAATTAATATAATGATAAGTATTGTAGGTTAAAAATAATTAATATAATATATCAAATAAAAGTGTACCAGATCTTGAGATGCTTCTCTAGTGCATGGAGGAGGGCTCACCATTGATGAAGCACTTATGGATATTTCCTATATGAAAAAATTATAAGATTATAATTTATCACAAGTTCACATGTACACATGCATTTAATCATGAAATCAAGAAAATAAAGTAGAGATACATACCTGTGCCCTCTCTCAATCCATGGGCAAATCAGGTGCATTCAAGAAATCCGCATAGCTCAATCGTTGTTGTACATGTAAAATAGACAAAAAACACTAATCAATCTACAAATCCCAACTAAGACAATTTCAATATTTTCAAACAATTGTACAACTAAAAATGTTTTCAATTACCTTCTTCCCACGTTTTTGCATCTTTGAGGAATTATTTTGCTTAGGATGAGGCATAGATGCGGAGGGGGTACCCTAAAACAAGAAAATTAACATGAGATATTAGTACAGATAATATATTAAACATAATTTTAAAAATCTAAAATGAAATGACTTGCATATTCCATCAAATCAATACATAAAAAAGGGTGTACAAAATATGATAATGTATAGCGTAGGCCAAAATCGATTGCTGATAGAGAGATGTCATCAATCTGGGACATTTGGTCCCCTGTCAACACCTACAAACCAAGAATAGGACCATGCATTAAAGATAGTTAGTATACCTTGTAATTTTTTTGAATTTAAAGTGTACTATTCTATTTTAATATGTTACAAAATTTATACATCAAGCATTGAAGTTGCAGCTGTAGTAACTGCGGGAGGAGTATGGGATGCCGCTACTACATCCTGAAATGCATATTATTTGTATCAATTTAAATCGATGTATAAATAAAAATTCATTTATGTAATTACAAATTTAAAGTGACTGATAAATAAAATGATATGAATTCAAATCAACACACCTGTGTCTATCGTTGATGGCCAAACAACATGTCCATCAACTCCTCTGTCAATGCCACATCCTCAGTCATGTGGTTCTGACATCTACTCCTGCAAATCATGCATAAATGAGATGTGGATCCATTTGCAGCAGTTGTGTCATACGTCCCTGAGCATATACCTGAGCAACAGACACATAAATGCTAAATGGGCTCTTTGTCAGCACCTGGAGAAACTAATGGCTCATCATCCAATACAAGAGGGTGTGCTAACTGTGTCCCTTACTGGATGATGGCACAAGTATATGTTGTGGCCACCTGAAGACTCTATAGCTCCATCGACTCTTTCAGCTCTACTGGGATAGCCTAATGCACCTTCAGTTTGGGTGCTAGGGGGCGGTGACTCTCTGGGGCTAATCGCCTACAAGCTCTAGGTCTATCTAGGTAAGAGCCACCACCTCTACCATGGAACTCTCTCATGTCAAAATAATTTGGCTGCACATTGAAGAAAAACTCCCACTATACTTTTCTCAAAAAATACAATGGCACCTCATAATTATTACAAGGTGGATCATCAAAGACCATCCACCACCTCTACCAAAAAAATTTTCTTCATCTGCACATTGGTACACCAATGTATGGGAAACCTCTTTGCATTAAGAGGTAACGACTAACCAGTTTTAGGATCAACAAAAAGGCCACATATTTGTTGTTTACTAATATTTTTGTTTTTCACTCCCTCGTATGATAACCCACCAACATAGTATTGACAACACATATCCCTAAAGTTTCCCCATTTTGTAATTTGTGTTGAAACGGTTGTGGCACCACTACATAATGTTTCTAGGCTAGTGGCGATGGATTTATGATTCTCAAGCTCATATTTTTTCAATTTATTAATCAGTCTATTTATTTTAGATGCATTTTTCTCTGATTGATTAATCAATCGCTCCTACGTTTCAACTGTATGGTCAAAAGAAAGAACTGGAGGTGTATCTTCTGGGTTTTGTTTGGGGTTTTTAGGAGGTGCATTTGTTTGTTGTTGTTGTGGATTATCAGAATCTAGTTTTTGAAACAAAAGAAAACACCTAATCAAAATAAATGAAATTAAATTTAAAATATAAAACAAATTGAATAAACGAGAAAGAAAGACAAAAATTAAGAAAAACTAACCTTGATCCATAGTGTTTGGTGGAGAAATATGGTAGCCCTTTCGCAGTTTTATGGAGGAAAAGGAGGAAAAAACACTACGGTCATGGTGAAAATAAATCCAGTCCTTTTTTTAAAAAACATTTTTTGATAGGTACTGCATACGTGGTTTTTTAGGACTTATGAGTGCATACGCGCTCCCTTTCCTAAAAATAGCACATACGTGGTATCTTTGTTTAGGCTCAAGAACAACGGACCTAAGTGCATATGCGGTGATTTGAAATTTTAGTACCGCGCACACACTACTTGTTTTTTCATGTTTTATTTAGGTGGTGTCCACTTTTCTGACCACCATCTTTGTGTACATCCCTTCAAGCATCATCATTAGAAATTTCCATTCCACCCTATCATAGGCTTTCTCAAAGTTAATGAGAAATATAGCCACCTTTTGTCTAGAGATTTTAGACTAATTCATGGCCTCCCAGCTTGTAATAGAGTTTTCTAGGATATATCTTCCTTTTATAAAGCTTGACAACCTCCCTCTCTTCCATTTAACTTTAGCGGTAGGTGCACCACCTTCAAAAGTATGGTTATCATCTTCCTCATTTTCTGCATCATTGGATTGTGCCTCTTCATTGTCTAAATCGATAGACAAAGGTTCCTAGTCCCTAGTAGGATCTTCAAAAAGGGGGTTGGTATTAAAAATGTTAAAGTGTTCCAGGGCTAAGGTCTCAGGGTTACTAGGAACCCGATTACTAGCCATGGGTTTGGCTTTAATAACTTCGATGCTCATGAACTCATAGTCATAGATAATGGTATGAGAGTTAGGCATTGGATAAGAGACTATATCTCTATCCGATTCGAGAAGCTTATGATCTACATTCTTACTATCCGAATTGGATGCATCAATACTCCACTTATTGCCAAATATAGATAACATGCTAATAGTTTGGTTGTTATTTGAGCTAACAGTCATGATAGTTTTATCTTCGAAGTCTTAAACCAAAGATTTGACAAAGGAAGAATTACACCTGGGAGATTGACATGATGCATCAATCGACATGGGTCAAGGGGGGTTTTTTAACTTGTCTAGAATAATTTGTTGTGCATTATTGATACGCATTTTCCTAGACTTGGGGAGATGATGCAATCATCCTTCAACTGGTCTAGTGATGTCTCAAGAGCAGAGTGCAGAGGGTGATCCATAGTGAAGCTTCCGAGGACCACATTATCATCGAACGCGGAGGGTGGGGATGATGGCTTAGCCATAGCCTCCACCATCACTTTCTTCAATTCATTGAGTTTATCAAGAACATGGGTCTGCATCTTAAAATGATTGTTAGGGGCTGAATTAATAGGGTTAGGGATAACACCATTATTGGGATGACAAACAAGTTTCCATTTGCCCAAGATAGGGCAGTTTTGACATAGCTAGCCCTCATGTCTATATAAAAAACACGCGTTCATACCACCAAGGATTTCTGTTTCACATGAAATGGTGTCATTATCCATGTTGATAATAATGGACCTTGGTAAATCCTTACCCAAGTCAATTGTGATAAGAACCCAAGTGTACAAGTGCAGAACCATTGTATGCGAGTGATCAACCCTGATGGTTCTACCTATCAACTCGATAATTTGTGGGATGAAACACCACAACAATGGGGGAAGATTTTTTATAATAACCCATCTAGGGCTGGATAGGGCCAGGACTTCATCACTAACTGCTTTTGGAGTCCATTTAACATCCCTAAAAGTTGACTTCCCAATGGACCAAAATTGTTTGCTAACAACTTGGGCCTAAGATTTAACATCTTTAAAAAAATAAAATATAAACCTTTTTGAATCATTATACAAAAAGAAAAATGTAAACCTAATTTATTAACCCATACATTCTTAAGCCAATTATTCATGAAATTGCAAGAGGGACAATTGGAAAGCTCTGTGGTCATGAAAAAAATTGCAATATCCTTAAGCCTAGCTTTTTCTTCATTAATGACATCAAGCATAGACGAATTGGGAGAAATAGTAAGAAATGCATGGGGTCAGATAGGGAACTTACCTTCTTCTTTGGAGAGCCCATCGCTACCTACAGACACACTGGAAACCCTAACATCAAACTTGGCAAGGTCTGAGATTAACATTGAGTTATCATCAATAAGAGTAGCCTTGAAGGACTTGGGCAAAACTGGCCTCTTAGGCTGAATGCCGCCACTAGAATCACACAACATAATTGCCCAAGCGAGCGGGGGGGAAGAGCATTGATGGGAAAATTTTCCCTCCAGACAAAGTCGGACGAAGCTCGATGAGACCTATTGTAATTTCAAAGAAAAGAAAACAAAAAAGAGAGGGGAGGAAAACTTACCTATGTGGAGGAGGCCACTTGCACTCGTCCACCATGTGAAGCCAAAGACCCTTGACGTTGCACCAAAACCCTAGGTCGAAGTAGAGTTGCAGAGCCTTCGAGTACCCAGTGTACCTTTCAATCTATTCATAGGTTTTGATTAACTATTTTTGGATAGATATACTTACTATAAATAGTAAGTTCTATTGTTTGAAAGGAGACACGACAATAATATATAAAAAATGCTTCTAAGTTATAAATTATAGAGGTGAATGTATGCCATCAATATCAATTGATTTAAATATATAAATGGATCTTAAATCCTTTATTGAAGTAAGAAAAAATCATGATAGATGATGGAACATAAACACAATAATATTCCAATTTCAAACTATAAAAGTTGTAAAAAACTACCAATTTATTAGAAATATATTTTATGTTTTTATGACATTCACTAGGATGCACCAATTGACAAAATATTGAAGATGAAAAAAATCACCAAATATATTAAAAAAAATAAGATATTTTAAAAACCACCACCTAATATTATTTGTACAAAACAAAAGTATGTGACTGAAATTGATGATAAAATCTTAAAACTAGTGCCGAATAAATTTGGAGAAATTTGCTAAAAAATAATTATTCGTAAACACCTTTCAACCTTGCATGCTAATGTTAAGAATATAAAGAGGAACAAATTGTAGGCTATAAAATACTAAATTGTAATTTTTAGGGCCTTATGATACATGTTTTGATTAAGGGTAAACAGGTTTTGGGGGGACCAGAAACCCTGTAAATAGGTTTTAAGGGGACCCGAAATCCCACGGGTTTTGAAGGGACCTGAAACCCTCAGATTTTACTAGGATCTGAAAACCACATACAATTGCTGCTAAAAGATAATAATATCAATGAACCAGCAGCCAAGCCACAAATAGGACACAAAGCGTCCCTAACACGGAGACAAGGGTTTTGCAAGGCTCGCCAAACCTACAGAATATTAGGGTTTTGAAAGGCTCCCCTAACCTTCATTGAGGGTTTTAGATTGGCTCCCAAAATCAACAAACAAGGTTTTTCCCAAGCTCCCATAACCAGTAGCATAGATATCAGCTTACCAACAGTAGAACTAACCCTTAACCAAAAACCAACATTGGCTAGGCTAGGCCCTTTAAAATTGCTAGCATCCAGCAAGCTAGTGGAACGAACAACACTCCCACAACCAAGATGCAAGGAAATATGAAAGCACGCATGGGGATTTTGAAAGGCTCCCCTAACCTTCATGACATACACAAGGAGGGTTTTGAAGGCTCCCTCAAACCCCAATAGAAACTGAAAAGCATGGTTAGAAAAAACCCAGCCTTGACCATGAAAGAAATGGCAAGTGGCCTCAACCAGCAACTCGAGCACCATCCTCACCCAAAATTACTTCTCCCACCATCTCCCCACCTCAATAGGGAAGAGGTCCACCTCAATAGGAATAGAAAGAAGGCGAAGCATCAGCCTTAGAGGCACTCTCATAGCAGGCAAAAACCCTCTCGCTCCCAACCACTAGATCTCTGCCTCTATGGGAGAAAGGGCCACTTTAGAAAGGCTAGGAAGAGACCAGATCAAATACCCCCAAAAAATAGTCATGGACAACCAAAGAAAAAGCTCCTCCACCAGAAAAGGAGGGAAAACCAGAACAGGGGAAAATTCAACCAACCCAGTCTCAAGATTGAGAGGAAGATCCCTTAGAAACATAGAGACTCCCTTACAAGAAATGGAAGAGGGATGGAACAAACAATTCACATCTAAAAAGATTCTCTCCATCTTCCATAGAGAGCCACCTCTAGCCAAGGCAGTGCCAAGAGACATACTCTGCCAAGACCACACAGAGCCCTACTTCTTTAGATCCACAGAAACAACAAGGGACAGGGGAACCTCCCATATGGATCCAAGAAAGCCAAGCAGAATAGTTTGCAAACCAATGCAGGGCACCAAGGGAAAACCTGCACCAACAAAAAGAAAAGACTACGCAAAAAGAGGGGGCAAAAAAGCACCACCAGTCCCAGAGGGGGACCCAAAGCCTGGCCAAACACAGGGCATCACAGCCAAAACACAAACATGCGAGGATGAAAGCACCCAGCAAGGTTCATCACCAGAGAGAAATGAACAGCAGATGTCGAGAACCAAGGTGATCTCATCGCACAAAACCAATAGGGGCAACGTAAACACACAACCCACTGTAGCATCGTCCAGCCACACAAAACCCAGAACAGAGAATCCTGCGCAGAGGCCAGTGGAACTAGGTTGGGCCGAAGAGAAGAGGCTCTTCTCATCGCCATCTTCCTCATTGTCATCTTCTCCATCGCCTGAATCCTCAGGCATTGAAACCCTAGCTCGTCCCGCTCCTCCTTTCCCACTCATATTTTTCCATATTGAAGTTCAACCCGCCTTACAATACTTGTTAAATAATAGAGCATCTATGATATATAATAGAGTTGTAAGAGGAAGTTAAACTTGTTGACAAACTTCTGATACATGTTATTAGGCATCACTAATTTGAAATAATGGAGACAAAATAGACAACCCAATTTGGTGCTAGATTATAATGAAATTATGGTTTGTAGAAATAGTATATTATAATTGTAATTTTAAAAAGTTATATTTTCTTGATGTCACAACTTTACCCAAGGTAGAGGAATAGGAAGATCTAGAGAATCACAAAAACAACAAAAAAAGAAAATATCTATTGAGAATCCAAATGTTGAGCTTACTCCTAATATCTAGATGTATAAATTAGATAAGATCTTTGTTCCTCGAATAATGATTTTGAAACTTTTATTAGGAAATATTCTCTCAAAATTCTTGTTTATCTTGGTAGCACTAATAATTATATTGACCTGGATTGAAGAATTCATCAACTATCTTGTCCATCCTTACTGTAGATTTAAGTTCATGATAACTAATGATGGAAAATTACCGAGATGTGAGACCAAAGACTAACTTTTATATATATTTCTATATGAGAATAAAATCTCAAATCTAAAATGTTTTTCTTAAACTTGGGTGGTTGTGGAATTATTTTGAGAACAATTTAGCTTTGAATTGTTACTCCTATCCCATGTGTATTACTACTATTCAAGTTACCAAATCTTCTTTCTCAAACCATCCTAAGTATCTCAAAAAAAAATTACTCCTCTAGATCATGTCACTTAACCACTGCATAAGAGGACACCCCCAAACTTGTGTCATTAGAAATACCCATTTCTACAAAGTATTGAGACTCAAGAAATTAATATAGAAACCACTATACCAAGGGATTATTTAGTAAAGTAAGTGTTTCTCCTCCGCTATTCTTTGTGTGCAAGAAATATGGTTCCTATATCCTTTGCCTTGATTATTATGAGCTAAATAAAGTAGCTATCAAGGATAAACTTCCTATTCTATTATTTAATGAACTTTTTGATGAAATCTATCATACATAATTCTTCTCCAAGTTGAGTTTATGGTCGAAATATCATTACATTCATATTAAATAATATCATATTCCAAAAACCTTCTACACTCATGATAGTTATTATTAGTTTCTTCTTGAAATATGTTTGACTTTATCAAAGTACCATCTACCTCCTTTACGAGTTTCTTTTTTTTTGTTCAATAAATCTCTATGCGGTTATATTTATATAAATTAAAAAACATTACGGATTTAAAAAAATAGAAAAAAACTACGTTGTTGCAGTCTCAAAGGTGGATAAACTCTCACAAACCTCAAAGGCCTACCACATGTACAAAAACCTTATCTTTCAACTATAGTATCCATCTATAATCATATTAACATGGTACCCTCAAAATAGAGGACTCCATAATACATATAGAAAGTAGAAATCTATCAAAAAGGAAAAGGCCTAGCAAAATACCAAAGAGTGGAGAATGTGACACAAGAATGGAGGGAGAAAGAAATGAGAGAAGAAACCATTATGCTCTAATCAAGAAAACCCCATCTATGACCAAATCTACCAACTGAAAAAGCTAATCAAAGTTATCCATCATGTACGAAGCCTTCAGTTTCTAGGGAGTCTCTACCAATCATGGCCTAGTGTCGGTAATGCCTAAGGACCTTGTCATCAAGATTAAAAATAAATGGTTTCCAATGGATTTGTTCCCCACCTTCAAAGAGCCTTGGAATGTTGTTGTCCCATGGGATGCCAACACCATGCTCAACCTAGAAGAGAATCTTATCAACTAATATGTCTACCATAAAACCTCATGCAACAATAAGAGCATGCCAACTTTTCTGCCTCCCAAATCCAAGGACAACCTTAAACCACACACATTAAGCAACATTTTAAGCCTAACGAATGTCAATCAACTCTGAGTGTTTAACACTTTTAAGCCTAGAAGTCAAATCCCAGTGTGTGTGTGTGTGATTTAATCCAACTGCAAATCCAATACGGAAGCCAGAAACCATGATGTGATGTTGAAATAAACCCGGTAATAGTTTTTATTTGTCAAAAATTCCCACACCAATACCATTTTGATGGCCTTAACCTCAAGTTTGTGAGTGAAGGGAACATGATGCCCCTTCATGATAAATTCAGCCTTAATTCTAAAATCCTCTCAAAGAAGCTCATTCTATGCCTAGCATTCCTTACATGTATCATCATCTCCATGAAGCCAAAGACCAAGAAAAATGACAACTTCAATCAATGCAAAGAGGATGGCCCAAGGGATCTTTTAATCTAAATTCGCACAAGCATCCAACCTATAGCTATTTAACTTTATATTAATAAGAAAAAAAAAGAAGTATAATATTCATAGAAAAGGAGTGTGACATATGACACACCCACAATTCTAACAAAATTATAGTTACAGAGAGGCCAAACCTATAAATACAACTAAATACTTGTATATATGCTAGGTTGAGGTGGAGGGTCTTAATAGTGAAGATTCCCCTAAACATTATTGAGCATGGTATCATCTATTTTCTCCCAACTAGTGAGAAAAATTTTTTAACTACTAAAAAGTTAATTTTCTCTAATGTTATTATGTAGATACAAGTACAAGCCAACGAGGTTTCACTTGAGGATGTACATATTTAGGAGCTACTAGACCACTAAGGTAATGCCCCAGGCATTGTAGGTTGGGTTCCTCTTGACTCCACTTCCCCTTGAGTGCATCAATGTGGATGGAGCCACTCATGCTAATGAGATTTAGATAGCTATGAAGATCATGGTTCTCACTCCTACGCCTCTACGACTCTAATACTTGTAGACGATGGCCTAGCATTCCATATTGCAAGATAGAACATACACCTTTTAGAGATCAATGAGCTAGATTTCTTATCCCATTATAAGCAATTCTCTTTATAGTCTTCTTTGATGATATTCATTTTTATAGTTGGACATCATAAATGTATCTCTTAAACTTGGATAAGGATCATCTAATCCACTCTATACAACACTTATTTGCAAAACTCTTTGAATGTTCATTTAACTAGATATAAAATAAACTTTTCTAAGGCTAGATTTAAGGTTGACCTAATGACAGGTGACCCCATTTAAAGTGAACTAAAATAAAAACATTGAAGAACCTTGGGACTTCTTAGGCTACACTTATTATTACCATTGACTTGTGAAGGATCAAGGAAAAGTTATTGTCCACTCATGACCCTTATAGAAAAGATTCCTCTGGTTCTTTGCAACCACATAAGAAAAAAATGGTCTAGATAAGTAGGTTATTTGCACAAACCTAGCTTTTATTCCAAATTTATCTTAAAAAATTATCATTGAAATTGATTATTTAGGTTCTAGTTTGGGTGTTGTTCTCATGTAGGAAGGCTGACCCCTTTCATTTATATGTAAGGTTGACACTAATAAAAATATTATAAACAATTTCATCTATAAGAAGGAAATGATATCCAGTTGTCATGTAGTCAGTAAATGGTGCTCTTATCTTATTTGAAGGTACTCTACATTGAAATTTATCACCATTTTCTTAGGTATTTCCTAGACCATGAAGTATTCTCTCTATAGTGACAAAAGTGGGTCACCAATTTTTTGTGATATGAATACAAGATAACCCACAAAAAAGTGGCATGGTAATGTGGTAATTGATGTGTTATGACACAAAATTGAGGACCATCCTACTTTGACTACTTTATCGGTGTCAACTGTTACTTGGGAAAATGACTTGGGTGAAGAATGTTAGTAAGATAGTCACATGTATCAACTGATAGACTAGGTACCTACTCACCCTTCTTGAAAGGCCAATTATTGTTGGGATGGATATTATTTTTTAGTATGAGGGCCATCTAGTCCTAGTTTTCCAATAGACTTTGCACTTGAAACTTTTGTCTAAGTTCCCTGCCACAGTATCAATGGGTCACTTTAATTTTCTAAAAATATATGAAAGAATTTACTACAAACTTTCCTAGGGATGTTTCAAGATGAATATCCAACACTATATGCTAGATTATGAAACTTGCAAATAAAAGAAAGGAAAAATAATTGACAACCCAAGACAAATTTAACTATTATCCATTCCTATCTACATGTACATTCGCATTTCAATTATCTTCATTAAACAACTATTGATGTCTCCATTAAATATTATGCACTTAAAATAAGATGAATTAAATGACTTGTACTTTAATCATGTAACTTATACATTTCTAAATAATAAAAATATAATACAAACATATAACTTCATCCCTTATCATCTCACATTAATTACCAATTAACTAAATACAAGACACTCTTTTTCCTTTTTACAACAGAAGCATATTACTCGCCTTCGATATTATTTCAATGTGATTCATGAGCCTTTTCTACTATAGGCGTCATCTAATCTAAGAGATTCCCCATTAGTACTTTCCAAACACTGAACTTTCGTCTAATACAACTGTTATTCCCCCATCTACCACTATATTGTGACCACTCACATATTTTGATTCATCACTGGCCAGATACAAAGCGGCCTTTGCAATCCTCTGCTTTAAGAACTGCTTCCTTTAAGGGGGCTACGACCTCAATCGCTGCCTCCACCTTGGCCTTTGCCTCTGATGAAGCGTCCATTCCCATCAATTTCAATACCAGATCTGTGGCAACTACAGAAGGAGAAATACAATTCACACGTATACCACATTTCCCCAGCTCTGCCTCACCGCTCTTAGTCAGTCCAATAACGGCATGTTTCGAGGCATTGTAGGAGTAAGGAGTAGCTCCTCCTACCATTCCTGCAATACTAGCTGTAGAGATAATGCTGCCCTTTCTCTTGGGAATCATAACTCGGGCCGCGTGCTTAATGCCGTGCATTACTCCTTTTACATTTACATTCATCACTCGCTCAAATTCCTGCATATCATAGTCTACGCTCAGTTTTTGGTTGTCGACGGTTCCTGCATTATTATACATAATGTCCAGTTTTCCGTGCTTTTCCATGGCCATATCCACCGCTGCGCTTACATCTTGCTCTTTGCTCACATCACAGTGGATATATGTCGCCCAGGGAGAAAGGGAATCTGCCACTTTCTTGCCAGCGTCGTCTTCAATGTCTACAATAATGATTTTGGCTCCATGATTTGCAAATAGCCGAGAAGTGGCCTCCCCAATGCCTGCCGATCCGCCGGTGATTATTGCAACCTTGCCTTGCAGTCTGCATCTAACATAAAAGAGTTATGTTTTGCACAAAAATCCTTTTGGAAACAAAAATAGCCCAAGTGATTCCCAGTTTATGTGCTTATGATGTAATCAAAATTGGCCATTCACCGACAGACAGGATAATTTCTGAATTCAAAACCAGCATATTTTATGCTTAATATACTCTAAAACCTTTAGAAAACAACAATTTCATTTAAGATGACATTACAAGAGTGAAGAATGTATAAGAGAGAAAAAAACCTTCTCCAGAGACCAGCTGCGACCTGCCGTGGACATGTCCTCGAGCTAGCAAATGCCATTCAATAATAGCTTTCCAAGACCCAGCTTTATAGCGGACATGTCTGGAATTTGATTAATGTATTGTTCTAAGACGATTTATTGGAATTGAATCATTTAATTCAATTCGATTATGTTTACCTCTATTGTTAGGGCAAATATAAATAGAACCAGTTCAACGTACCACCTGGTGCCAAAATTTATAACAATTTAAAACTACCTTCATTGCATAAACTCGTTTAATCTTGTGTGTTGGCATGAGTAATTGAATTAGTGTACGCTCAGTACGTTCACTTTTTTCCCAGTTCTTTTTTCTTTCTGTTCTTTGTGATGTTCCATATAGCTTCTTTAAGTTTCTGGTGTAGAGTACACAGAAAAATAAATGAAACTGATTTTTTTTGGCATGTGCATTTGAATGCATGTAAGTTTTTTGTGAATGTATGTTCACTTTTAAGATCCATCCAACTCTTTTAAGTTTCTGACGCGGAGTAAGTATAAAAATAAATCAAACTGATTTGTTTGGCATGTACATTTGAATGCAAGTAAGTTTCTTGAACACACATTCACTTTTTTCTCAACTCTTCTTTTTCTGTGATGTTCCATCCAACAACCTCTTTAAGTTTCTGATGTGGAGTTCATATAAAAATAAATCAAACTGATTTGTTTGGCATGTGCATTTGAATGGAAGTAAGTGCATTTGTTTAGTGTAGGTATAAAATTAAATTAAACTGACATTTTATTTAATTTCATTTAAGTTACTGATTTGAAGTACTGAAAAAAAGGTCCAATATTAAACACTTCCATGACACATGAATTCAAATTCATTTAATCTTTTTAATTTTCTGAAATGGAGTACAAATAAAACTAAATTAAAAGACTTTTTTGATATGTGAATTCGAATGCAAGATCATTCAACCTATTTTATGTTTATGAGGTAGAGTACAAATAAAAATAAGTTAAACAACTATCTTGACATGTGAATTTCAATGTAATTTCATTTTTCTTGAAAATTTGTTGAACATTTCATTTTCTTATCAAGTATATAGCAAGAGTGGGAAATTAAAGAATTAAACCACTTCGAGTTCTTTTACAAGTGAGGGAATTATCTATCCTTTCATAGAATTAGAATATTATAAATCATTATCATTACTTCAAATCATGTTCTATTAGACTTAATTTTTTTTATAACAATTATCATCAATAAAAAATGCACCATATTAGAGAAATTGCATAGAATAATATGTCAAAAATTAATAGTATCTGAAAGATTAAATATAAAAGATTTAAATGTAATTTTAATTTTCTTAAAAAATTATTTAACATTTTATTTTCATTAATAAAATAAATAATAAGAATGAGAAACTAAAGATATACACCACTTCTATTTTTATTTATTCAACGATTTAGTATGTTATGAACCATTATTAATAATGATATAGGATACTTTTCATCTACCTTGAGCATCTTGTATGGCCAATGTAACTAGATATCCCCATATCCTCACTCAGGTGCTATCATCTGTAAACATGACATTAATGCCACTACAAACAATAGTAGACCTCTTCTTACATAGAGAAGAAAAATATATCTACCGTTGTACAAGTGGCGTATTACATTGTCCTTACACTTATTTTCTGTGATGGCTGGGTGATGCATGTTATGTAGTTACATGAATCTTTTTAGTTATAGTTATATCAGCTATATCTTGTCTATAAACGTTTTTTCTACATCTCATTTTGGTCTCAAAGCCAACATCATGCCTATTCCTAGAAGTATTAAGATTGTTTCAGCGCTATGTCGAGAGGAAGGATGGTGGGCGGAGTCATTGTGGTGTCTACGCTTTGACCAAAGGATTTATTCATCGACTCATTAGAAACCTGATATTGTGGTTCATCCATACAAACCTATGATTTCCTTTATATTCAATATCTATAGGAAAACTTAAATCCCTTTTAGCTTTTCCAACAATGATGAATTCATTCTAGTAAATGTATTACTATGGGCGTTGCACATTGTCTACGACTAACAACTCCATGACATGAAGTTTGAGCTAAACAACAAAATGTGTCGATATTTAAGAGGTATTGTCCATATCACAAACTTAGCGAACTGTGTATTGCTTTAAACTTTCGCTAAAGCACCAAGAGTATATAAGTTTGCAGATTTGAGAAGAATTGAAGTCTGCAAGAGTGATAGAGAGAAAAGCACCAAGAAAAGGGTATATTATTCAAATAGGAAAAGTTCTGGAGAAAAATAAGGCATTAGGGAGTAAGTGAAGTTGTCACTTTTACACATTCTTATCCCATTTTAAAGGTGAACTAAGTTGGTAATTATATGTATTTGATATGTAAGCATTAAGTATTGCCAGAAGTCGATTTTCTTATCCTACTGGTGGTGATTATTTCTCGGATTGACTATACTCTTGAATGAGTTGCGTATACTGGTGTTGAGGATGGTTTTATATGCAAGTGGTGTTGGGGATGTTCTTATATGCAAGTGGTTCAATGTTGTCAAAAGAGGTGAAGACAAGTATTGATTTTTATTTTTTTAAATACTGTGAGGATGCTTTTATATGCAAGTGGTGTTGGGGATGTTCTTATATGCAAGTGGTTGAATGTTCTCAAAAGAGGTGAAGACAAGTATTGATTTTCATTTTTTTAAATACTGATTAATGTCACATAATGAAGATTGTCTGTTTAGTGATTTGTGTTTTGGAGATTTGCATCTGTCATTGAGTGGTGATAAATATATTTGCACTATGGAAGTGTTCAATTATGGCATTAAAAGAGATACCATGCGAATTGTCTTATATGGCAGTTGCCAGAGGTTTGAATTCATTATAAACATATCACACACACACACACACACACACACACACACACACACACACACACACACATACATATATGTATATATATACATATATATATGTACATATATGTATACATATGTACATATATGTATACATATATATACATATATGTATATATATGTATATATATATACATGTATGAGGTATACAAAGAGTTGAAAAAAGAGTGTCGAGATTAAGCATACTATTGAAGAGATTTATTACAAAAAAAATTATATTTTGTTGAAATCGATAATTTTTCAGTTTTTTTTGTCATGGCAACACATATTATTTTTATTGATTGGAAGTTTGGAGAGTGTAGTGCTACCATGGAAGGTAAGGATCAACACAATCATATTGGAGGCTAGAGGTGCCAGAGTCTAGAGGATCTCTATCAAATCAAGATAGTTTCTCACATTGAGAGGGGTTTTTGTATGAGAAGCATATGTTTCAATGTTCTTTTTTATGCTAACATAATTGAAGAATATGTTATTAGCACCCCAAATTTTCACAAAATTGGAAGTGTCTATGATGTATTTAGTAGCCCACTTTGAGGGTGTATAACTTGATTTCTATTAATGTCATGCAAAACCACTTTGGGATCATGCTCTTATGTTATCAGTAAGTGTCCATGTCCATTTCTAGCCCCAATAGTCATATTTGACATGTTTTCAAAATGCCAAATCAGAGGGTCTAAGAATAATTTATTGTTTGTACTTTATATATCTGCCAGAATGGCCCACTTCAAAGGTTAATATTCAAGAGTGGGAGGATTTCCAAGTAAAATTAGTTGTTTCTTGCAATTTTCCTCATATTCATGTAACCCTGTGTAAATTTTTAAATCACCAATATCTCATTTGATATTTTTATCAAGTCAAAAGCAAATACAGTTTGTTGAAATCTATTATATGCATGATGTGAAGTTTGTCAGAAGGCCTAATTTGACGATCAATAGTTTGAATCCGATTGGTTGTCAAGAGAAATGAATTGGCTCTTGTGATTCTTCTCATATTAATGTACTCTTGTGCAAGATTGCAGAGCTTTAACATGCAATTTAGTATTTTTTTGAAGTTGAAACTAGATGGAGTTTGTAAAGGTTTGTTCACTGCATTACTAGAAGATTTCAAAGGGTTCATCTTTAACCTTTATTATTTTGTGAAGGAAGTGGATTAGCGAAAACTCCTCTTGTATATGTGTTTGTTGAAGCTAAATGAACTAATCCTCCAAGAGGCAGCTTCCAAAATCAAGGTTTGATTTTTTCAAGGCAATGATATAGTGAGTTTCAAAAGGATTCTGACATGTACATTTCTAAAACAACTAAGAGGTCAATTTTGATAATTAAAATTTTGCAAACATGAGCCCATCATGTAAAATCATTTGAGGGTCTGATTTACATATCTTCAGTGAATGTGTTTGTGTATTTATGTTCCAACCATAGAACCCCAGATCTACAATGAAATTTCAACAACACATCAATGAAGAACTATCAAACATGCAAAATCATTAAATAACTCAATTGATACATTCACACATTCCCATGGGTTTGATCTTCATTTTTCTTCTATCTCCATTGATCTTGCTTTCGATATGGTTACTCTCTGATTTTTATTCTTGCACAAGAGCTCAATGATAAATGGATGTGGTTGTGATGATGTAGCTTGATGTAGGCTAAACTGAATTTGATAGAATGTAAGTATGCTACAAAGTTGATTATCAAAAAGGGAGGGAAGAAGCCTCTTATATAGAGAACATCTTAAAAATGGAGGGATGGGATTAAGAGATGAAATAAAAGATGTTTAACCAAGATTAAAGAATAGGTAGAGGAAATAGTAAAATAAAGGGAGTGGATAAGATAAATGAGGGAAAAAGATAAATGAATTAATTAAATAAATTATATTATATAATTTAATTAATTAAAGGAGGGCCACATAAAATAAATAAATAAATATATGTATTTAATTATGGGAAAAGGGTTGTTATAAAAAGGAAAGATGAAGCAACCCCTTATTTTGAGCATAAAAGTATTTATAAATCTTGTAAGGGATGTATGTATGAGCATGAAACTATTCTCAGATGATACCCAAATTAAATAATAGCGAAAAATATAGGATAGCTAGTAGACAACTTAGATATTGTTCATACACTTTCAATACTTTGTAATTCTATTTCATATATTTAATATTAATAGAAGTACAGGCGTGTAGCCTATAAAAAAAGGGGAAGAAGGGGATTTAAATTAAAAAAAAAAATTATTTAAACTAGGATAGAAAAGGGCTAAGAAGAAGTTTAGTGAAAATAAAATAAATAAAATTTTATTTAGTTAATAGAAGAAAAGGGATAATTAATTAAATAAAAATATTTATTTAATTAGGATAGGACAATTTTAGGTGTCTGCATTTTACCCCTCTTTTAGACAATGCAATTTATCATGTTGTTTGAAAGAAAAATAGATTAGTTAATACATAGGTTTTTGCCTTGATATGGAGGTGGTATATCCCCTCAAGAGATCAGGTGAAAAAGAAACAACAAGTTTAAGGCATTCTCTTGACAAGAGAGAGGAGAGGGTAGACAAGAAAAAGGCAAAGACAAAGTTAGATGGGCAAAAAATGGACCCACAACAGGTCATAGAGGGACCATGGGGACCATAGAGGATTACCACAAAAAATTAGGGTTATAATGCCTATAAATAGGAACATGGAGGAAGGATCTCATTTGCATCAATCACATTCAAAGATCAAGGCACAAAGAAAAGGAGGAGGAGCATAGAGTACAAGGACGATTGCAAAGTGGTTCCACTGATCAATCGAGTGCAACAACATGAGTGGCTAGTGGAGTATGGAGAGCTTGTAAGTAGACCCTCACTTTACTTGTTTTATACATTTAGTGCATCATAAATAGAGTTGAAATGCTGGTTTGGTGTCCAAAAGTACTTATTGATGGAATCCAAACACTTCACTTTGTTTCAAATTATATCTCTAGGCACAATTCAACACCGAATCTAGAGGTTTGACTAAGACTAGGAGAGTAGCAGCTTGCAATGAGCGTAAACTACACATCCACCAAGGTATACAATTTCTATCTTCTTGTGTTCTAATCCTTTGTAGGAGCTCCAAGATATCAAAACGCCCCAAAACTGTCTCTCTATATTATTATAATGTGAAAACATCTCGAATAAGGGGAGATACTGCTTGAAATTGTACTTGATATCCTTGGATGGAATATTATCCTATATTATACTATAATAATCCACAAAAGTATTAAATATTAAAAAGCATCAAATAATAAAAATGAGAAATGTTCTTTATAATCAATTTCATTAAAACCAAAACATAAATTAGAATTTATCACTATATAATTATATGGATTCAAACAATTGAACTCCAGATATTAGCAATTATTCACCCTAGGAATCAAACATCTAAAAAGTTCAATAATAGATATAGGATATCATTTCTTTTAATAAAGTTAACGCCACACAATCTAAATGTTGGGCGGAACTGTCATGCATAAGTTGAGCAATAAACTTCAAAAGGATGCGCTACATTGAAGTGTTCGTAAGATTATAAATGTTTCTTTTATAAAAAAATATGAATGTTTTTATGTAATGGTTATTCCTTACTAAAAAAATTTGTATAACATAATTGTTTTGCAATAGATTTTTTTTGTTATAACATAGAATTGAGAAAGCAGATTTAGCAGGTCAAACCAACAGAAATCGATTAAAAATCTATTAAGATTTACAGATTTTATATTTTTGATCAAATATTCTATTTTGTATGACAGAAAATAGATAACTAAGTTTTTTTTAAACTGAAGAAGCTATGTGCAAAATATTTCTCAATAAGAAATTAAGAATGCCGTGTATGTGCGAGACATTTTGTTGTTTAAAGAGTATTTGTGTGGTGGAATATAATGTTTATTCATTGTAGCTATGATCAATCGTTCAGATCATCGATATTCTCGATGTTTAGTTTTACTACCATTGTTTGTTATGCATGGTGGAAGAAATCATGGTATATTTGAAACATATTATTAACTGCTACCATTAAATAAATTGCATTGTTTTCTTGCTATGCAGCACTTGTAAGTGTCTTGAAGTGGGTATGAAAACAGCAGAATGTGTAATCATGCCATGTGGCCGCTTGCAGAAACGATTGTAAATGACAGACACATATTATTAACTGTTACTATTAAATTAATTGCATTGTGAGTGTCTTGAAGTGGATATGAAAACAGCAGAATGTGTAATCATGCCATGTGGCCGCTTACAGAAACGATTGTAAATGACAGACAGATTAGTTTGGCTTGTTACATCCACATTCTTATATTAAATGTTGGTCAAACGCTGTATGACACGTAGAGCTTGACCTTGCGGCATTTGTCGTGGAGAACGAAATTTCATGATCACATATATATTTTAATATAGAAGCTATTAATTTTTACCTTCTTTTGATTAGGTACATTTCAATTGTTTTTGTCATATAATTGTGGAGTATTTCTACGGGAACCGCACAATACTTCTGATCCTCTTAATTGTCTTTAACTTGTTTCTACGAGTACTTTGAATACCCTTAACGAAGATTCGACGTGTTTGTACTTATTGTCCCTTTAGATGCACCTAAGAGTCTTTGACATTTGTTTTACTTCAAAGAAAAACCGGTATGTTACATGTCCGCTATAAAACCAGCTCTTCGAAAGCTATTATTCGAAGGATACTCTAGCTCCAGAAGATGTCTAAGGGAGAGGTTGCAGCTGCTCTATGGAGAAGGTTTTGTTTTCACTTATACAATCTTCACTCTTGTATTGTTATTTGAAATGGAATTGGTGTTTTCTAAAATCCTCGTAGTAAATTAAGCAGCATCTATGCTGATTTTACTCACATAAACAGCTCTCTGCACCATTTAATGCAAAGTTTAGGTTACTCTCTTAACGCATTTTTATTTCAAAAAGGATTTTTTATTAAAACAGAAATGTGTTTGTTTGATGCAGACTACAAGGCAAGGTTGCAATAATCACAGGCGGGTCGGGAGGCATTGGAGAGGCCACTGTTCGGCTATTTGCAAATCATGGGGCCAAAGTCATAATTGCAGACATTGCAGACGATCCTGGTCAAAAGCTAGCAGAATCTCTTTCTCCCTGGGCGACATATATTCACTGTGATGTGAGCAAGGAGCAAGATGTAAGCGCAACCGTGGATTTCGCCATGGAAAAGCACGGAAAACTTGACATTATGTATAATAACGCAGCAGTCGCCGACCACCAAAAAGTGAGCGTGGCAGAGTATGATATGAAGGATTTCGAGCGAGTGATGGATACCAATATAAAAGGAGTAATGCACGGAATTAAGCACGCAGCCCGTGTTATGATCCCCAACAGAAAGGGCAGCATTATCTCTACATCTAGTGTTGGAGGTATACTAGGAGGAGCTACTCCTTACTTCTACACTGCCTCCAAACACGCCATTATTGGGCTGACTAAGAACAGTGCGGCAGAGCTGGGAAAATGTGGTATACGAGTGAATTGCATTTCTCCTTCTTTAGTTGCCACAGATCGGCTGATACAGCATTTGGGAATGACCCCTTCGGCAGAGGCAAAGGCCCTGATCGAAGCTGCGGTTCAGGTGTTAGCCCCCTTAAAGGAAGCCAGTCTTGAAGCAGAGGATATTGCAGGGGCTGCTTTGTATCTAGCCAGTGAGGATTCCAAATACGTAAGCGGTCACAACATGGTGGTGGATGGGGGAATGTCAGTTGTATTAGACATGAGTCCTTTAGCAAAAACTCTAAGCTTTCTGTAGAAGTCATGTATATGTAAAAAGTTTCATACAACACTTCCACATAATAAGTGTTTGTATTATTAGACTATAATATTTAAACATTTGCAAAATGCCCTGGAAAAATATGAAAACATTCCTAAAACGTCCTAAAGAGAGAACAAATCAAATATCCCAAAAACCTCTAAAAATTGGAAAACATTCAAAATCCAAAAATAACCATAATTTCATGAATAAATTTTGTCTTGCAAAGATAGATATTTGGGTACACACGGACATGAGATACTTAAAAGAATGGAACTTCACAATTCATGTATTAATAGACAAACTATACAATTACATCAGCAATCAAACAGATCAAACTTGTCATGTCAGTCAATCAACATTATTAGTCTCAGCTATCAAACTATCATCCGTCTTAAAAAGGGTGTAGTGCACTCGAAACTAGATTATATCTGTCTTAAATGGGTTACTTCATTCATGATACCAAACATCATGTTCGTTCTACCAAACACAAATAATCAACTTTGACAACAAGATCAGAATGGTTGTTGACTCACTTGGTCTAGGAAGTCTTATATTTCATTGATTTATCTTTGTTCATGTTCATATGCTACACAAATATATCCATAGGTGATGAGAGTAGCAAGAATGGTTCATGGTCTTTTGTTTTGGCTTCTATATGTGGGATGCTTTCATGAAATTTCGAGGCAAGTATGGCTTGGTTGTTTGTGTTGACATGTTCACTTTGTGACTATTGCACATACCTCGACCATTAATTTACAAATATTATAGGATGGATTAAAACATTCCTTGTTTGCAATGTGTATGCTTTTGCAAATGGATCACATTATTGCTCTAGCTTTATATGCCATATTGTGAAGCATTGATTTGCTATATTAAATAAAGATCTCTAAAGATAAAGTGCACTTATGAAAGCAAAGTTTCATCATGTCTAATTTCTACCTCGTACTGACACTTCTTCAGTCAGTCCTCTTAATTTCGTGCTCGGGTATACAAACTTTAAATCTGAACCCATATCTTGCTCATTTGACCTTTGATTTTGATTTTGTTTGTAGTTTTGGATTCTTGGCTTTATTTTAAACAAATTGGCCTCTTGTTTTGATTTTTGGCCCAATTTTTGGAGGGGGCTGGGGCAGCTTTTAATGCAATTTTTTTTTTTTGAAACAATGCTTTGAGTCACATTGTCTCAGAGAGGGGCAAGATGTAGACACCTAAAAGCGGTCAACGCTAGTGGCTACACTTTTTGACATGTGTTCTATATTATGTTTTTGGTATTTTTTCATTTGTCAATATTGTGTCATTTTTCAATTAATTAAATGATGTTCTTTATTTAATTAATTATTAATTATCCTCCTCTATATCTCGTCAATTTCTAACGATCACTAATTTGATTAAATAATTTTGTCAATTAATTAATCTTTGTCCTAGGGCAAAAAAACATTTAATTTCTCCCTTGTCATAATGTCACATCTTTGGTAAATAAATAAATTTATTTATTTATCCCTTTTACCGTATTTCCCACAATTAAATAACTTAATTTATTTAGTTGACTAATTTGCTAACATATGAGGGAATTTATAATTCACTCTTTTTCTTTTTTAACTCCACTTCTCTCATTTCTTTCCACTTTTGTCTCCAATTTTAACTCCCCTTCACTCCACCTTACTCCTCCACCTTCCTCATTTCGCTCTACTTAACTATACTAACATGCCATTTCCCTCTCCACTTCCAAATAAACACTTATCCATTTGGCTCCACTTAACTGGCCCTCACATTTTATCTTGTTCATCAATAGCTCTTTGATTTCGTCTTTCCAATTGATGTTTGAAATGATTAAATTGGATTCTCTTTTCTCTTTTTGGCTAACTACAATCTTTTGATTATCCTCGCAATTGCTTTGTCAATTTTCCTTTACTTTATCATATTTGTTGCTCATCTATTTGAGAGCAACATCAATTAGAGGAGAAAGAAACATGATCCAGGATGGAATGAAGGAGATGCATAATGTTTGTTTGAGTTTATTATATTGTTTTGTGCATTTTGTATTCATAGTTTCATTGATGTGATTAGGATTTTATTTTCATGATATTTATCTTTTCATGGTTGGCTTTATTATATCATTTTCTTTGTACCCACTTTTCCCAGTCGACATCTATATTTATATTGAATGATGCAATTGCATGTTCATTTTCTATTTTGTTTCAGATTTGATAATATTTTTAAGTTTGTAACCATATAAGAAAGTTAAAGTTACAAGCTCTCTTTACCTTGGTTCTCAACATTTGGTATAAGAGCCAATGGTTCTATAGAGTGGGGTGTCGTTATCTTTAATAATTGAAGGTCTTATGTTGCAGTGTGAGCCTTTTTTGTGTGATTTTGTAGATTTGAGAAAAGGATTGAAATACATGGCTTCTACTTATCACACAAATATTAAGAAATTCAATCCTACTGGCTATGAGATGTGGAAACTTAAAATGGAAGATTTTTTAGAAGAAATATATAAATTGCATGTGCAACATATTTCAATGTTTAAAGAGTATTTGTTTGGGGGAAGATAAGGGAAGGGGTCCAATTACCACCTATTTTCTAATTAACATTTATTGGATTTTGTTAATTAAAAGCTCACTAAAAAATCATGTAGTGGGTTAATAGTTATCTATTGGCATATGAGTAGTTGGAAAAAGAGTTAGTAATTAGACCAATTGTGCAAGTTTATTGCTACCAATATTGCATGATTATTGGGGCATTTCTGCATAAATATTCGATAAATTGTGCAAATTTTGAGGTTTTCAAAGTGAATGGTTAACAAGGCAATACGAAATATATATTGGATGTCAACTCAAAATGACCACTTATTGACCCTTGCATCTATAACATCCATAACAAATCCCACAATGTTTATCATAACTACTAAGAAGTCAAAACAATAGCTATAAACACTTATGTCTCATATAAAGACAATGTTTTTTTTATAAAAATCTGATATATTATTTAAGAACTTAACATAAATAAAATTAACTATACCCACTAATGCTCTTCCCCTAACGTTTATTGGTTGTAGTAATCCATACCATATAGCTATGATCAATCATTGAGATCATCAATATTCTTTCTCTTGTATAAAAGAAGGCCTTCAGTACATTTGTCTGTAATCCAAGGGTTGAAGAAATCATTATATATTCGAAACATATTATTAACTGTTACTATTAGATTAATTGCGTTGTTTTCTTCTAGGCAGCACTTGTAAGTAGCTTGTAGTGGGCATGGAACGGCAGAATATGTTAGCTTGCCATGTGGCCGCTTGCAGAAACGATTGTACATGATAGACAGGTTACATAGGTTATTCGCCATTACCTGATTTGGCTTTAACGTGTTTGTACGAGTACCTTGAATACCCTTAACGAAGATTTGACGTGTTTGTACCTTTTGTCCCTTTAGATTCTCCTATCGTTCTTTGACATTTGTTTTACTTCAAGGAAAATCTGGTATTGTTACATCTCCGCTATAAAACCAGCTCTTCTAAAGCTATTATTCCAATGTATTTTCTAGCTGCAGAAGATGTCTACGGGTGAGGTTGCAGCTGCTCTCTGGAGAAGGTTTTGTTTTCTCCTATACAATCGTCACTGTTCTATTGTTATCTGAAATGAAATTGTTGTTTTCTAAAAGCTTCACAGTCTACATCTAGTGTTGGGAGTATGCTAGGAGGAGCTAGTCCTTAATTCTACACTGCCTCCAAACCTATGTTGTCAGAAACGAGAAACAAGAAACGAAATGGAAACGGCAATGTGATGAGAAACACAATATTTTAAGGTTGTGTACAAGAAACGTGGCTATATATATATTTGTTTGTAAAATACAAAACATAATCAAAATAAGGATCAAGAACATTATAGATCACCTCTACATAATTTAAAATGAATTTTAGCTAGAAAACAAAAATACATATATCATAATGTTTGCAATTACATAATTAAAATATCAAAATATATCATCAAAAGTTTGAAGTTGAACAAGTGTTTTTGGTTGTTTCAACTTTCTACATTTCAACTACAAGTAAGCTTTCCTCTACATTATCTTCAAGGACTTCTATTGGCAACTTATCAATCCCATCATCCATTGAACCACTATAGTCCCACATCTTATGAGGCCCTGATTTATAATCAGTGGAAGCTCGAGATAAAAGAAGAAGATTTGAATGTACATACACAAGATCTTCCGCCTTTTTGCTACCTAGCCTATTACGCTTCATAGAATGGATGAAAGCATACTCACTCCAATTTCTTTCGCATGTAGAAGTACTAGAGACCTGTTTATGTAAAATCAAAATAGATAATATTAATATTAACATTTTTAAATAAATGAACAACAAAATGAATTATTTATTCAATTATTATATGACTAAATATGCAAATATTTACCTGAGACAACACACGAATTGCGGTATCTCTTAGATGTGGTGTTTTGTTCCATAGTTCTCCCAAAATACCTTGGGTTCCATATTCAATTGATCAAATGGAACATCTTGATGGGCAAAATTATCTACTCCATCAATATATTTTGACAGTTCCTCTTTAATTATAGTACAGCCTTCTCTATTTGGATAAACTCTATCCATATATGTTTGCCATCTAGTAGAAACGTCATCATCCAACCATGGTTTTTTGTGAAACCATTTTGGATTAAGTAGAAATCCAACATAATGAAGAGGACTATGAAGCATCTTCCATCTTTGTAAACTATATTCCCAAACAATATCCTTTGTTTCTTGATCAAATGATGGTGCCCCAATAGTAAATGTATCTTGTACTCTCTCCCTCATTTGATCTAGTTTCTCAAATACATCTCCCATGCATGGTTTATCATTATCAAAAAGACGAAGGACTTCAAGAATGGGCCATGTAGGTGTTAGAAGGTCACTTGCATATTGCCAAAATAAAATTGATCCACTACCAATTTTGAGATCAGAAATTTCATCACATGCTTGGCTACTGTTACTTGCTCTATCTCTCCATCTCTCCCATTTAGTGGACATCACCATTTGTCGTAATGCTTATTTTACCTTCACAATTCTATAAACCATGATAAAATTGGAACCAAAATGTGTTTCTACACATCTAAGCAATTGCAAAGAAGCATATTTCCCATATATAGCATGTGACATAGAGTGATTTACAACAAAATGCCCAAATCACATTTCTATCAACCATGATAAAATGTGACACAGAGTGTCTCATTTGTCATTATATTGATTGCAACACCCAAATCAGAAGTGTATTGGGAGTAGTGACCTTACCAATACTTACCTTGATGACAAGACTCCCTGGATCTGAATATTTTAAAATGGTCAAGTTCCCAAGCATAAGGTCTTCTAGTTTCCCAATAACTTGGATAGTCTTTGGGTCTTCCTTCTTCTTCTTCTTCCTTCCACATAACTCATGAACAATCTTGTTCTACATGGGAATATCCTTTATGGCCAGCAACAAAGGAATCTTGATGTTAACATTAAAAAGTTCATTTACAAAATCAAATTTTATTTTTGGTACCTCCTTTTGTTTAGGTTTTGAAATAAATCGGTCGAGAAATGGTGGTTCTTTTTCAAGCTCCTCCTCAGGTTCATCATTTAGTTATGTGATGGTAGGGTCTTGGAGGGTTTTCCATGATCTTAACTGTACTCCTTCAAGTTCCACTACATTGATTGGATAAGTAGGATATCTTTCCACCTTGTTATTATACACAGGTTGTGTTGCCTTATTGTTGGGATTGGGATTTGGTTGTGTTGGCATTGATGTGGATAGTGGTCATTGTGTAGGTTGAGGAAATTGATTATTTGGAGGAGGTGGAAGAAGTTGTTGTTGCTAATATGGATGAACCATAGGAGGTATAGGATAAGGTGGAAATTGTCAGGGATACTAAGGGTACTGTGGTTGTGATTGCTAAGGTTGTTGCCATGGTTGGGATGCAGGTTGATTAGACCATGGTGGATAATAGGGCATAGGTTGTTGCCAACCATCATAACATCCTAACTAATTTACAAAAGAAGGTTGTCTTGGTCTTGTTGGAGAATAATTATTAATCATTCTAAGTTGTATGGGTCTAGGTGGACAAGGACATCTAGGAGCCATAAAGTAAATAGGTTCTCTGGGATATTCAACTTCTACCATATCTATGGGAAGGGGTTGTAAGATGGAATGCCTACTAGAATCTTCTAAGGATGATTTTTTGGTTCAATTATAGGGGCATTCCTCACTAACATTCTTCTTCCTACAAGTTTGACAAAAGACTCTTAATTCTTTTTCAGTGTCTTCTTGTTTCTTTCGAGTATAAAGTGTATCTATCTATTTACCCATATGACTCAGTAAATTAGTTTTAAGGTCTTCCAGTAATGTACAAAGTTCCCATTTAGTGACTCATGACGTACCTCCTCCCACCAAATTGTTTCTTCCTATATATCAATGAACCAATCGATCAGACCTTGAATAATTCCTACATGCTTCACAAATATCATCAAAACGTGCTTTACAAATATCACCCCCACCCATGAGATTCAATATTTCTATGCAATCATCCTGAATTCTCGTTAAAAATAACATTTTAATAGTGTCATTATTCAAACCATTTTGTCGGTCCCTTTGAAGAATGAACAAGGATCTCTCCAAATAGTCTTCTAGTGTTTCTTCCTCATGTTGTGTCATCCAAAATATCTCATCTCGTACCCCTTTGGTCTTGAAATACTATTGATATTTTGCAAGAAAAATTTCCTTCATGTTGTCCCAAGTACAGACTGGTTGTGGACCAAGACTCATAAACGATCTAAGTGTTGCATCTTTGAAGGTGGATGGGACAAATTGAGTTTGTGTGCATCATTGCGATAGTCATACTTGTTATACAAAACTTCAAATCCAAATAAAAACACATTAGGATCCTCCACAGTCAATCCCTTAAAATTGGCAAAGCAAAGTGAGGAATATTTTTCATTGGACCATCTTCTATACTAGGATCAACAATGGGGAACTCAAAAGTTATAGGATTATTATTTACAAGTATCCCATTGTTGTTGTTGTTGTTGTTGTTGTTGTCTTTTTTATTGTTGTCACCCATATTGTCTTCAAATTCCCAAGGAGTGTAAACAATTGTATATAGTTTTTCTTCAGGTTTCCCACTACGTATTTCGAAAGAATTGGCAAGTTGTTGGGTAGATTCTAGGGTAAATAATGGATCTTGAGGGAACTCAAGATTTTTTTTGTGATATGTTGGGGGCTGGGACAATAGAGGGTTCTATAACACACTTTTCTAGATCACTTTCGATGGCAACTTGTTCAATCAATGGTTTTTTCCCTGACTTTGATTTTTCTTGTTGATAACTACTTGTTGTGTCTTTTCTTACAAATCTGCCTTTACTCTCCCTATTATGATTCATGCACCTATGTGATCTATAGAAATACAAAAAAAATTTAATCACCTAGGAAATATCGACAATTGCACAGACTTTCACCTTGGCACACTGGTCCTAACTTAGTTCACTATGGTTTCATGCCTCTAATACCTTCCTCGACAATGACGCCAAAAATGTTGGGCAAAACCGAGGGCTTAAATATGAGAAATTTCTAATATTTCACTTGAATGTTGATTCCTTTAGTTTCTTCCTAACCATGTCAATCTAGAATCCATAGACTTGTGAAGGATATTGTGGTTGTTTACCTAAGGGACGAAAATCGTGAACTAAGTGGGGGTTGAATGAAGCTATATTTTATATTGAAATTTAAACTCTTCAAAGTACAGTCTTTAAATCAACCACACAGTCTAATGAAATTAAAACTCTAAGAATTAAATTATATCACACCCACAACCAATTATAATTTTAATAACCTTATTAAGAAAAGATGCAATTAAACTTTTAGTTGTGTTGTCAAGGTTATATTCAATAGAATAAAGAAATCTTTATAACTTATTTCATACAAAATACTTAATACGATCCTGGCAACAAGACAGTAGTAGTGTTGTGTTGGCGAGAGGACAAAGACTTTCTTTTGACAATCAATCAATAGAATGCTAAAACTTTATTCAGATCTTGATCATTTCCACACATAGGAATTCTTGAATTGTTCTTGAATAGTTCCAATTACTAAACCAACTTATGAATAAGAATCAAAAATTAATAAATCATGGAATAATGTAAAAAAACTATAATAATATAATCATACTACACTTACAGATCTATTGATTGCATTTGATACACAATCCACACAAAAGTAAAATGAAAAATCAATCAATGACCATAGGGAGAGGGCCCTTTCTCCAACAACCAATCAATTAGTCAAAGAACTCAAATATGGTGCAAAACTTGTATTGTTTCCAACAGATTAACTTAGTCTATATATATGGACTAGATTAACAAAGGGAATAGTAACAATTATCCAAGTTTAGTCCCTCGTAGTTGACAACTGTGAGGGGCAAAAATAACAATAGTTTTTTCCCTATAACAAAATAACAGAGTTAACTCAAACCACTAATATAAAGTCTTTACAACTGATTTAAAACACAAAAACAAAACAAAACATGATGCCAAAAACCAGTTCCCCTATAGATCTACAAATACATCCAAGCTTCCCATTATGCACTTTTGCCACTGAGAGACCCCTACTCACATAAGAACCCTAATTAGTACTTATTATTAGGTTAAGTACTAAAGAATTTGCATTTCTTCCAGTCATGTTTATTATCAATTATTTCATAATAACTATAGTAAATTAGATTCTCAAATCAAAACAAAAAAATCAACCCTTTTTGAAAATAATAGAAAACTAAAATGTTTATAGAGAAAACACAAAATCTCACATTTGAAACACATAACAGTGCATTTGAAACATCCTATAGCACATTTAAACAACACTATAGTGCATAAGCAACACTTTTTAGTGCATACATGCAATCCTGTAGCACATTCATGGAAAATTAGCACAATTGCAACATATATTAGCGCCTGAGTAGAAAACAGTTGTGCATTTACAATGCAGAGTAGTGCATTTATCAAATTTGGTAGCGCATTTATACAATTCGGTCCCGCATTTATTGTGGCGCATTAATAACAGAGGGCACTTCCCCTTATCAACTCAAAATTTTGAAAACATTTATGGATACCCATTTTCAAGAAGACTCCATTTCAACTGTCATAGATTTCATAACTAGTCAAACAAACATGATTCTTTAGCATTTTGAGCATGAAAGCTAGATCACACCTAAGGTTTATACAAATATTCATCTTAACAAGTTTTAGATCCAACATTATAAAGTGCATAATTGCTTATCTTTGATAAATTGAGCTTACAAATATAGTTTCTCATCAGGATATATCATCCTTTATCATGAAACTAAAAAGCTTGATCAAAATACCTTTGTTCTTTACATTGGATATATCATTCCTCTTTGAACTTGGTTATATAAAAATTTCACAAAATCTACACTCTCATTAGGATCAAAAACTTGCAAATTATCACAATATCTGTATGGCCATTTCGTGTCATCTCAAAAAGAGGAAATTTAGTTATAAAGAACTCATGAAAAAGAGAAGGTTTCTATGCATAAACCACAAAAATTTATTGAAATATCGCATATTCGTAGACCATTTTTTGTAACTATCTACATGGTTATGGAACTGAGTTTGACAAAGAAACCTTACAAGGACGTGATTTTCAAGAAAGAGACGATTTATCTCAACGTACCAATAGAGGTGGTAGAATCAACTTAGAATATTTACTTGAACAAGTGATCACCTATTGAGTCACATCTCGAAAACATTCAATACTAGTTTGGACTTGAGCTCAACACAAGCAATTGAAATGACAACAAGAAATGGAGGAGGCAAATCCTTCTTACCATCAATTTGTATACTCAGATATAGAAGACAAAGAAATTAATGTAACCATTAGAGAAATTCAACAAGATCCTTAATTTGACAAAATCATGGAAAGAATGTTAGAAAACCAAAAACAAAAGTACTTTTTGATCTTGGCAAAATTAGGGGCTAAATTACCTCAAAATTTTGATCTTGAATTCCTAAGACAAGACAACGAATCAAGTCGTACTCAACATAACAATGACCAAGATGACAAAAACATAGATCGAGTTAATAGTGATGCTAGAGGAGACTAGTATGATACCACAAAGAACCAAGATGAAACAAGAAGGGATCATGGTGACAAAATAGCTCATGAGGATACAAGGAGAACCTGTGTTGATAATCCTCTATGAACTCTCACTCAATAAATGGAAACTTTGCAACAATAGATACAGGATATGCAGAATGGAACAAGTTCTAAAGATATTCCGTGGAGGATATTTGTCCATATCATTTTGACAAGAGTTTGAATGTGATACCATTCCCACAACATTGTGAAATCCAAAAATATGATAAATATGATGGGAAAACGGATCCTCAAGATCACAATAGGGAATTATGTTCCATGAGTATGGAATTTGCGCACAGTGAAACCTATCTCATGCGTTTATTTCCCAGAAGTTTGAGTGGACAATCAATGGAATGGTTCTCTAAATTACCACCTAGTATTAGATCATTGGAGGAGCTTGTGAACAAATTCATCTCACAATACTCATATTACATACAACACGAGATAGAAATGTTGGATTTGTGTAACATCAAGCAAAAGAATGGGGAATCTTTCATGATCTTTTTACAACTATGGAGATGACTATTTTATAGGTACCCAAGACTAGTGCCAGATGAAGAGAAAATAGATATCTTCATTGACAATCATACTAGTGAGATGAGTTATGCACTCAAGTTACAATGTCCTCCTAGTTTTGCAAATATGATTGAAAATGGTTTAAGAATAGAGGATGCTATGGTCAAGAAAGGAGAGTTCAAACTATACAACCACAACAACAACAACAACAACAACAACAATTACAACCACAATGATAAACCAAAATTTTGGACAAAGAACATAAATGTTACTAATGAGGGAGTACCTGATAACAATGGTGGTAAAATAAAAAAACCTATTTTCAATATCTAAAGTCGAGCACTAGTGAATAACCAAGAAAATGTTAAACCAAAACCTTTCTTTTCCAATGCTCGCATAAAATTTACCAACATTGGGGAACCATTAGAATCGGCTCTAAAA
Source organism: Cryptomeria japonica (assembly GCF_030272615.1). Lineage (NCBI taxonomy): Eukaryota > Viridiplantae > Streptophyta > Pinopsida > Cupressales > Cupressaceae > Cryptomeria > Cryptomeria japonica. The sequence continues at coordinate 38,066,643 of NC_081411.1, read as the reverse complement.
ATGCTTCTTGCAAACAAATTAATCAAATTACCAGAAGAAAGAGATTTTGAGCCCAAGATTAAGCCTATTTGATAGAATGACAACCATTTTTGTGATTTTCATAGAAACAAGGGACATCAAACTAACGATTGTCAAAGGTTAAAACATCGTATCCATGATTTAATTGATAATAAGGTTATCAAAGAGGATGGCCACAAAATGAATGAATCACATTTAGCCTTCAAAACTCCATTCCCTAACTATGAAAAGGGTGGACCATCAAATTCACTAGATGAAAAGGGCAAAGAAAAGGTAAACTATACCTACACATATGACATTGTGGTGAATGCCATCATTGTTAAAGATAAAATACCTGTAGAAATAGTGTGTTCCATTACAGGGAGTACGGCTAAGGTAATGTTCCTGGGTGTAACAAATAAGACAACCTCTACCTCGATGTAGCATAACTTAGTAGATAAATTGAAGAAAACATCCACACAAAAATAAATCCTAGAGCTCTTAAAAATCTCACCTATGCGTAAGGAGATATTGGAAAAGGCTCTAGTAGAAACAATAGTCTCTAAGAACTTGGATGTTGATCAATTTCAAAACATGGTGGGGCATCTCATAGCCCCTCATTGTTTATCATTCACAAAACATGATGATGTATCATTGCAACATCCCCATAATGATGCCTTACACATTCAAGTCACTATTCATACAACCCATGTCAAATTTGTTATTATAGATGGAGGAGTTGGCTTAAATATTTGTGCATTAAGTTTGTTAAAATATCTGGGATATTCAAAAAATGCAGTAGATCCTAAAAGGAAAATATAAGTCAAGGCCTATGACGAAGAAGAACTCTCTTCTAGGGGAACAATGGTTTTACAACTCAAAATAGGACTAGTTGAGAGGGATACAGTTTCTCAAGTCTTGGACTAAAATTTCTCTCACAACATTCTTCTGGGTAGACCATGGATTCATGATATGCAAGGAGTTCACTCGACATATCATCAATGTGTCAAATTTTCTCATAATGGACAAGAAATACCATATCAGCAGATTCTAGTCAGTATTGCAACAATTTGAAACTATCTCAAGATGCAAGGGTTCTTCATAACAAAGAAGCATTATCTCTTGCCAAAGCATCTCAAGGGACATTATATACAACCACTTTGTAAAGTTTTAAGAAAAAAATTAAATGATGCAGGAATGTGAAAGTATTTTTTGCAAACTTTACAACTTTCTCGAAAGTCATATGGAAAACCAACAAAAAAACACAAATCCAATAAAAACCTATTGAAATATTTAACGAAAAATTTGTCAGAGCTAGAACATTATCTGAAGAAACTAAAGAAAAAGACATCCTTGATTGGCTATAAAAAGATGAAGAAGAAATCAAAGCAACAGCTTCAAATATCACTATCCCCACAGAGTAGTATGACAATGGATTCAAAATTATCCAGAGAATTGGATACCAAGGAAAAGGCCCTATTGGCAAGTGTCAAGAGGGCATCACAAAACCAATCAAACCTTACTCTCAACATGTTAAATATAAATCTAGACTTGAGTATGACCAAAATACTTTGTTGGCAATTGACACTCAATTGGTTGGTTTCACTATGTTATCATTGATGGCAAGATGGTTTTGTGTTTCAGCTTCGTGTTTAGGTTCTATGGTCTACCAGAAGGCACTTCACAGATACTTCACCGGCATAGGCACCGATAGGGCAAAAGGATTTATTTTGTCACCATTAATGTAGGCCAACATGGTTTAGTAAAGGTTATCCGTATTGGAGGCTGACATATCTTGGATACGACATCGACAATTGATTTTAATGTTTATGCATTTATGTTATCTGATTGACATGAAATTTGATATTGTATATATCTTTGTAAGTCGACATAACGCATGTAAATTTGTATAGGGTATATAGGATAGTTTGATAGATCATTTTGAAAAAAAAGAAAAAGAGATAAATCATAATGCGAATGTAATATGATGTGAAACATATAAGAGGGATCATGTATGTGAGAAAATTATTGTAAGGGTTATTCTGCTAAAGCGTTTAGAGTTTCAGACTAGAACAGACAGAGCTTAAACCGGAACTGTATTCTGGCATAGAAGATGCTATCTTAGCAGTTCACACTTCTCTGGATTGTAATCTATAATTTTATGTAGTCAATGAGACTCCTTTTATGATTGAGCAGTGTGCTCTAGGCTGTAAGCCTTCCTGCAAGTGTAGGCCCCTCATATTTTGTAATATATCTTTATATGGCTAGTGGATTGATATTGTGGGTAACAAATCCCACTGTGGTTTTTCCTTTTTGAAGTTTTCCACATATTAATTTGTGTGTTATGGTTCTTATTTTTGTGATTGGCTTATTGGTTTCTTTACTTCTTTCAATTCTATATGTACCGGTATACCGGTTGGTGTATGCATGTTTTAATAAGGCTAAAACTTATCATTCTGGTATAACATTGAGTCACCCCCCTCTCAGTGTTATTGGTTTCCAACAATTGGTATTAGAGCCTTGTGCGTCAAAGGAAGTTTAACAACTTGAGGAAGATCCAGAAACCGGAATCCATGGATATGGCTTTGGAGAAGGAACTTGAAATGGAACTTGAAGATTATGATGCTGAAATGTTGAAAAACTTAAAGCTACAAGATGAATTGAATTCTGCTAAGGAATTCATTCTTGTCCTACAAGAGAGGCTATCATCTATTCAAGCTAGGAGGAACGAACTTTTGCAAAGTCAGTATGATGAAGAGAAAGATACACTTAAGGAACAATGTCAGAAATTGAGTTGGGAGAACATGGTTATGAAAACTGAAATGGAACTTATAACTATGAGAATGTCTAAGGAGATTGAGGATAGAAAGAAGAAGGAAGAAAATCTCACTGTATCCCTAAAGAACGAATTTGAAGAATGTGGTAGTTCGGTTCATGAAAATGATATGTTGAGAACTGATTTGGTACAATCCCTAAGTAATGAACAAGAGCTTGAAAGAAAAATGATAATTCTTAGAGAAGACTTAATTACTGCAAGTGAGTACAAAGGAAAATTCAAGATTAGCTCAGCATAGCTAGATGAGTTACTGAATAGTCAAAGGCAGATTGAAAATTCCAATGGACTTGGATTTGAGCAAGGACAGAGTTTCAGTACTGCTAATGAAGATCAAAACCATAAGGCACTGGTAAGGCATTTTAATGCTTATAAATTAAATGGTAGATGTTTTGTTTGCAATACATTTGGTCACATGGCTACACAATATAGAAATAGAGAAAATCAAAACCCCGATTCTACTCTCGGTAAATGTTCTAAGTGTAATAAGTTTGGCCATAAAACAAAATATTGCAGAATCAATGTCAAAAGCTATGCATGTGGAAAATTTGGACATATGGCTAATCAATGTAGGTCAAGCAATTTCACCGGTTTTAGAAAAGAAATTTGAAGGAACAATGTTACATATTATGCATGTAATAAGGTTGGACATATTGCTAAGTTCTGTGGAAGCAGAAATCCACCGGTTGGTAACGTAGGATCAAATAAGAAAGGAAAAGAGAAGGTTAGTGAAATTCGGCAAGATCATACTTCGAGATGGGTTAGAAAGATTGAAGAACAATTCATCAGATGAGAATTTCTTGGTTACTTATCTGCTAGAAGAGGCTACTCCTGCACCGATAGGGAGCTCATCTGGTAACTGAGGTAGATGCCTTTGGGGTAGGTAAAATTCATGAAGATGCTGCATATGCCACGAGAAGAGGTTCTTGAACATGTTCTAGATATTGGAGATGATTATTCGACATGGATATATTCTAAGTAAGATCCGATATCTTTCACCAACAATGATTTATGTCAATGGAATATTAGGGCTTTTCTCAAAAGCTAAAAGGTCGAATACATTTCATTATCAATCACCTTGCAGTCAGAGCAATTTCAGAGTGATTCAGAGTGACTAAGAGTGATCAAAGGCAATTAAGGGCAATTAGATTTCTTCTTGAGCGATCTCACTGGTGTTTGGAAGAATTTGTTGGAGGTTTTCACCGAGAGCGATCAAAGGGTATTTATCTTTAAACATGGAAGCGAGATCATCATCTATTCCTATTTTTGTTGCAAACCCATCTGTAGTAGAGGTCAAGGACCGCCCCAGGCCAATTTTCAAGCGGTATCCACATGTGGCTACCGTGGAAGATTCGGTTGGAGAATTTTCTTGCATTTTGAAGGGAGTTGTCTATGTAGAGGATGTTAGGGCATATATTCACTATCACATCAAGGACTTGGGAACTTAAGAAATTAAGGGCATGTATGTGAGTGAGATAATGGGAGAATCTGGAAAGATCAAACTGACATACAAATATATTAAAGACCTAGGGTTTACAGACATTCTAGATATTCCAGAATTTGAGGATGAGATAATCAGATATGTTCAGAGAAGAGTACATGGGGAGTTTATATGGCTGGACAAACCTTACAAAATCACCAAGGAAGCCATCCGAGCAATAACTGGTTTGTCATTGGTTGAGCAACATCCAAACAGGAAGGTCTCAAATGATTTTGTGAGGAAGATCACCAATGCAACGTCTGACAAAAGATCCATGAAAGTGAGCACTATCACCGACACAAACATCAAATTTGGCAACATGATCATTGGGTATAAGGTAACTCAGTCAAACAGACTGAATTCAATTTCCAGTTCATGCATTCTGGCTGCATACAAAATGATGAGAGAGAATGTAAAATTAGATCTATGCAATTGGATGCTTGATGAGTTGTTAATAAAGTTAGGGAAAATTAAGAGTGAGAAGAAGGATACATTCTGGTATGGCAACTTGATAGTTTGTTTGATGTTATACTTCATGAATGATACACCTGGTTTTGGCAAGAGGTAATGGGCTTTTGACATTCCTGTAGGAAGACAATTGAAATAGTCAATTGCTGCTTTAGGAAGCCAGAGAGGTGATAAGGTATGGGGATATTTCAAATCATTCTAAAAATATATGAGGTCTAGGGTAAGGGTACTTGAGCATATTAAAGAAAAATATTTAACCAACATATGCTTCACGGTAAAGAAGGATGAGACACTCATGGAAGCAGTTAAGCCCCGAAAGATTTGGATTGAAGAAATGGACTATGAGGTGGATGCACATATTCTTGATGCCTACGCAAAAATGTTGATTGATGCACCAATAGATGAGGCAGAGAAACCCTATGGTGCTACACAACAAAAAACTCAAGAGGTTGAAACAGAGTTCAACCAGAAGAAAAGACAAAAGAAGGAAGTGAAAGGAAGCAAATTTGAGGAGAAGGTCTCAAAGGACATCAAAGCACTAATTGATGTTGTCCCGAAGAAAGGAAGAAAGAGGAAGGATCCTGAAGTTCATATTGAGCCTATTACTACAGAATTAGAATATGAGGATGACACACCATTGGTATTTAAGAGGGTTGTTAGGAAGAAACCAAAGGAAACAAAGGTAGAAGCTAAGAAGAAACCGGTTAGGAAGGTTACAATCAAAATACTGGCACAAAAGCAAGCACCAAAAGCTACACCTTCAGCTACATCCGGTACTACAAAGAGGAAGAAGAAGAGTGACATCGAATCTCGTAATATCATACCATCTAAATCTTGTGCAGAATTAGTAGATCAAATCACTAAAGATGGCATGTTGAAAAATGTTCAATTTTATTATTAACACTTAGAGGATGATGAACAAAGAGAGGTAGAGGAAGTTGTTTTATTATACGTTGATATTTATAAGAAAGCCTTAATATAAATAGAAAATCAAATACCGATTGAGTTGTATAATATGTTAGATGCTAGAAGATTGTCAGCTATGCAAGAAGATAAACATATCAAAATTCAAGAGATATGATCTATCTGTGTTACTACTACTCCCGATGAAATGGAAAAGACACTTGAGGTGACAGAAAAAAAAAATTTCAATAGAAAACATAGGATAACCAGTTTGATGCTAGGAAGAGTAAATGAAATCATAAAGGAGACTAAAAAAGCATGAGTAAATTTCTTAAAGAAAATAGGGGATTCATTACTTCATCAAAAATCAAGACAGACACTGTATATACCCCGGTTGAAGGAAAAGGAAAAGATATTATGGATACTTCAACCTCAATTTTGAAAAAAATTAAGATAGTGGAAATTGAGCCCTCGGTAAAAATAGATGTACACACAAATATTAAGATACCAGTTAATACAGAGAGTGAATAAGCTAATGTTGTAATGGATATTAATAGTGAGGGTAGTTGTCCTCCAAATATAAATGTATAGGTTGAGGTTACAATTCTTATAGAGGAACCGACAGTTACACAGATTGCACTAGGTGGAAAAGCCACTAATCCAAGTGAGGAGGTTATAAAGGATAAGCGCATATGATACAACAGTTAGCACATAGGGTTTTTCAACTAGGGTAGTGTCTAGGAGTCGTTGGGTAGCACATCGTAGGTTTAGGGTAGCACATAGGGATAATAGGGTAGCATATGCGAGGAACAAGGTAGCACGTAGGGTTGACCTAGTGCATAGGATTCATAGCCATATACGGTCTCCAGATGACCATATCAATGTCATCCATCACCCTCCTCCAATGCTCTAGTTTTCCTAGCTTATGTTGGACAACTATATCTGTGTACCCATATGCATAAGCCCAACCAACTGGCCTATCCCTATCTGTAAGTGGCCTTGCTGCGGGAATGTGCTTCCAAGCCCACACCTGTAATAATGTGACCCCAACTGATAAACTCGAGTATCCCAAATACACCACCTAGTGCAGCTCTTTGTAAAGATGGGCCAACATATAGGACCCCCATGCAAACCTGCGACCCTTTGTCACCATATCCTCTAACACCAATCCCCAACCCACTGCCAGTCCCTTCAACCTATGGTCAAGACACAAGAAGCTACCTATGAAACCTGCCAGTACATAAGGTAGTGGAGCATAATCAAAATATATGAACTCCTTCCATGGGATCTCATATCCACAAATCTGATAATCATGGAATATCCGATGAAGAGACTCTATCCCATCCCCCTTCGTCTGCTCATATGACAATAGTGCTCCAATCATTGGAATCTGTAAAATTTGATAACAGTCTTCTGGAGTAATTGTCATCTCGCCAGTAGCCAAATGAAAGGTGTTTGTGTCACTGTGCCACCTCTCTACCAAAGTTGTCAGCAAACCCTGTTTAATGATATACCGAGACATGTCCAACATAGAGGATAACCCACACCTCTCAATAATATCTCTATCTACCTATGTCAACCACGGAATTAGAGACCATGGTCTAGGGAATCGCTCACGCACCTAAAGTATGCCAAGCCATTCTGTCAAGCATCAGTTCCTACATCTATCCGATATATCCAATCACAAAAACAACTTGAAACAACGCAAGTATCAAATCAAGTTCCACATCATAATTCCATATCAAAATCATATCAATATCAAACTTAAAACAACGCAAGTATCAAATCAAGTTCCACATCAGAATTCCATATCAAAATCATATCACTATCAAACTTGAAACAACGCAAGTATCAAATCAAGTTCCACATCAAATCCCATATCAAAATCATATCAATATCAACTTGAAACAACGCAAGTATCAAATCAATTTCCACATCAAATCCCATATCAAAATAAACAAAACCACTTGAAACAATGAAATATAAAATCAAGTTCCATAGCAAAAATCAAATCCCATATCGAAATCAAAAACCAACATGAAACAATGAAATATCAAATCAACTTCCATATCGACAATTAAGAACCACATTGAAAATCAATGACCCATATCACAAGAACCATATTGAGAAATCAAAATCACAGTCCCATAATGAAATAAAAACATAAGCAAATAAAAAATACATCACACCAGGAACCATATTGAAAATCATGAATCGGAACTCATATCGAACATCAAATTCAATTCAAGGCAAAAATCAAAGATCCATATCAAATTACAAATCAAGATCATCATTCAATTAATTAGCTTGGTACTTCAACAACAAAAGCAATTTCACAATCTATCAAGACTTGGACATCATCACAACAGGCACAAAATTGGCTAAAAATCCATCCCAAAACACTTGGCAGACACCTATTTACCCCTAAAATCATCTTCCTCATCTATTATTTCCCCCACAATGCCATCTTCCCACTCCTTTCTAGCCATTTTCCTGCTCACATGCTAAGATAACCCTCCCATGCGCTAAGCTGCCACCTATGCATTAGCTAAACTCGGCTATGCGCTAAACACTTTGCCCTATGTGCTAGGTTAACCCTATGCGCTACCCAAATCACCCCTCGCACTACAGGAAAATCCGGTAGGGAACCAGTTGTTTGTCCATCTTTGTTGTCAATTGACACTTCACAGGTTGAAAAGAAAAACATCACAGAGATGAGTCCCACTAAACTGATGATGATGGAAGCACAAAAACTGATGGAGGGATCCATATATAAAGGTATTATAGATCAATCAATCACTATTTTACACAAACTGGTCCTGAAGTGTAAGATTGAAAATGAAGCAAGCCCATCTGGCAAGCTTAAGATAATTACTGAGCATATTTCAAAGGATTTTCAATCCTTACAGCAAATCTCAAACTGAAAAGCATTAGAAAGGTTTACTCAGGCTAAGAGAGCTACATTTGATTAGATAATTGAAACTGAGAAGAAAAAGATTAATGAGAAGCTGATCCTAATTGAAAATTCTTTGAAGCAATGTACAAATATATATAGGGTATGTTGTAACACCAAAATTCTTACAACTAATGTGGATAAAAAGATATAAGACATTTAGGAGAAAATTGCAAGTATAGCTAATTCTTTTGACGGACTAATTTCATTGACTACATCCATTGATGGTCAAATTTTGATTTTGGAAAACCAAATTTCTATTCTTGAGAAGGGAAGAGACAAGATAATAAGGAGAGCAAGAAGTCTAAGAGGCTTGGTGAGGCCCCGGTTGGATTCACTCAATGTACATAAGAAAGAATGCATCGATATGGTGGGAAAGCCCACAGCGGTAGAGGTAAATGAGAAAGATTCTTTTGCACATTTATTGAGTGGACTTATATCTATTTTTGGCACATTCAAAACCAACTGGGATACTTATCTGGAGTTATTAGGAAAGGTTTATCCGGAAACTTTGAAATTTGTCAAGCTCCGGTAAGACTTTTTGGGATATTCATTGTACAGTTCTTTTTCTTTGCCATTCTTTTAGAAGTTTTTGATGGCATTGATGTCAAATGGGGAGTATTACAAATGTGAAAAATAAAAGAAGTTGTATATGTTAGGGGGAGTTATGGATTTTTGGAGATATGGAGTATTTTGCATATTCAGCTCACAGGGAACGAGGCAAGATGGAACCGACAGATGAAACCTTGACCATTTTTCACATGATTGTTGCCATCAATGCCAAAGGGGGAGATTGTTATCAATTTTCACTCAATTAGTTGGTTTCACTATGTCTTCATTGATGGCAACACGGTTTTGTGTTCTGGCTTCATGTTTAGGTTCTATGGTGTACCGACACGCACTTCACAACTACTTCACTACCATCAACACCAATAGGGCAGAAGGATTTCTTTGGTCACCGATAATGCAAAATGACATGGTTTAGTAAAGGTCATCAGTATTGGAGGCTGACATATCTTGGATCAGGCATTGGCAATTGGTTTTAATGTTTATGCATTTATGTTATCTGATCGACAGGCAATTTGATATTATATATATCTTCGTAAGCCAACATAAGACATGTAAATTTGTATAGGGTATATAGGATAGTTTGATAGATCATTTTGAAAAAACAGAAAAATATGTAAATCATGATGAGAATGTAATAAGATGTGAAACATATTAGAGGGATCATGTGTGTGAGAAAATTATTGTAAGGGTTATTCTGGTAAAGGGTTTAGGGTTTCAAACCAGAATAGACAAATCTTAAACTGGAACTGTATTATGGCATAGAAGATGCTATCTTAGCAATTCACACTTCTCTAGATTGTGGTTTGGAATTTTATGTAGTCACTGAGACTCCTTTTGTGATTCAGCAGTGTGCTCTAGGCTGTAAGCCTTCCTGTAAGTACAGGCACCTCATATTTTGTAATATCTCTTCATATGGCTAGTGGATTGATATATGGGTCACAAATCCCACTGTGGTTTTTCCTCTTTGAGGTTTTCCATGTATAAATTTGTGTTTTATGGTTCTCATTTATGTGATTGGCTTATTGGTTTCTTTACTTATTTCAATTTTGTATGTACCGGTATACCGGTCGGTGTATGCATGTTGTAATAAGGATAAAACTTATCATTCAGGTATAACATTGATTCACCACCCCTTTGAGTGTTATTGGTTTCCAACATATTCAACCTATACAAAATCAAGATCATCATCAAAATCCCCAATGGAGAATGCAAAGAGGAATCATTGCAAGAAGTGATACAACAAGTAGCTGAAAAGACAAATAGAAAAGAAAAAGAATATGGATATAAGAAACAACAAGAAGAAGTTATCGTTTAAAGAGAGGAGCCTTCCTATAAACAAATTCATCAAGTGCAAGTAAGTACAAAACCTAATCAAGCCAATACATAACCAACAACAAAACTTGTATCAACAGTCAGAAAACTCTTCTAACCATACAATATTCCTGTCAGTTACAGTGGTGTAGTCCTAGATAGTGATTCTAAAACTGATTCACATGAATATGAATGGGGTCCAAATCCACTATCTGATTTATCAAGTGGAGAAATTGAAGAAAAGGATTCTATTCCAAAAGATAACACATCTTCCAAGAAATAGAAAGAAGAACTTGACAAAAGACAAGAAGAAACCAGAATCCAAAGAAAAGAAGCATATACTAGAAAACATGAGGAGGAAAATAGGAGAAAACAAGAAGTCACAATCCAAAAGATAGATATGGTCACTACTCAATAGTCAGAAGAAAAAAAGGACACAAGATCTCCAGCAATCTCTAGTCATCAAGAACAAAAACTTGGTAGAACCATAGAAGAATTGATGTCAATCCAACTAGGAGAAACAATCAGTTTAGAGGAAGCAAAATATGAAAGAAGAAAAGAAATGACAAGGAAATCACCAGAAGCTAATAATACTCTATATGAATAAATATGTAGATTACAAGCTACTAGTGAAACTGATTCACATGAGTGGGATTTTGATACAAATTTTGAGACATCTTCTGAATAATTTTGTGACACAAAAGATGTGTATGTGAATATGATCCATTCGTTTGAGGGACAAATGTCAGAAGGAAGATCACTTGAGGGTGAATCACAAATTACTCATCCTAACTTTACCAGAGCTAATTGGAGAGCGATTGGGAGAGTATATCCTGAAGAGAGTGAAATCCTTAACTCGACTAATATACCCAAAAACTTTGATAACTATGTGATGACCATTGATAACTTTGAGACTAATCAAGCAGACGATTTACCCTTAGTCCATCTAGGACTCATTGAATGGGATAATACTGAACTCATTGAAATTGATACCTTCCCAAATGACCATGCCATATCCATATACCTTAAGACTATTGAACCCGTAACACCAAAGAGATCTTCCACCAATGAATCAAATAATGCTTCTTGTAGTCAAGAGGGTGCTAAATCTTCCAGTTGCAAAAGTGAAGCAACAAAACAAAGAAGGTCTAATACTGAAAACCATTTTATGGCAACATTAGATTAGTCAAAAGATAAAATAAACGATGTATCTAATGGTGAAAATCTCCTTCAAGCACTAGAAGATGGAATATTTGGCACTCTACCTGAATATTTTCAAGAGAGATCAACTATTCTAATACAACCTATAGAGATAGTTAATATTGGTACTCTAGAGAGTGCTAAGATTATTCATCCTACAATATCTTTAACAGAACAAGAAAGAGTGGACTTTACCAAGCTTTTCAAAAAGAGGCAAATCAACTTTGCTTAGTGATACATTGATATGTAGGGACTGGACCTAGATTGCATTATACATCATCTCAATGTCGCTTTGGGAGCCAAACTAGTTAAACAAAAACCTAAATAGATGCATCCTCATATTTCTCTTCTTGTCAAAGCAAAATTGAAGAAGTTATTGGATGTAGGGTTCATAAGACCAGTTGCATATCTAGAATGGGTGTCAACCATTATGCCAGTATCAAAACCATATAAAAGTATCAGAGTGTGCATGGATTTCAGGGACCTGAACAAGGCATGCCCAAAGGATGACTTTCCATTACCAAGCACTGATATCATTGTAGATCTATTAGCAGGACATGAAATGTTCTCTTTAATAGATTGTTTCTCATGGTATAAGGGTGAACTCACAATAATAGTTCCACTTTTTTGCCACTTTTGACACTGGGATGAACATTGTTAAAATAATCTTCAACTTCCCACAACTATAACTTTTAAACTATTAAGAATTTGAAGATAATGTAAATTAGTGATTTGTAGCATTTTGTCTATAGATTCTATATATATTTTTTGCAAATTTTTTGAAGATTTTTTATTTTTATTTTTCTATCTCCCTCGAGAAGTAGTTGTTTTGCAGCAAACTACATTTTTTAAAAGTCATGTGACTCATGAAATGCATAACTTTTGTTTTATAAATGATAAAAAACTCAATTCTTTCAAATTTTGGTTTGTAACATCAATATCCAGGGCTTACAGTTGGTTTGATACTGATATGTTGAATATTTTTCATTTTATTAAGTTTTGAAGTCCAACTAATTATATTTTACACATAGGTGTACGTTTGAACACATATCTTGTTTTATATTATCAAAATTTAATTTTTTTTGTTACAAAGAAGACATCAATACCTAGGGCATAGATATTTTTGATATTTTTTTTGAATTACTTTATTATTTCTCCTAGTGCATTGAATAGAGAAATTCATGTTCCGTGAAAAACCTATGTTTGGTAAATTTTTTTGAAAAGTTCATAATAAAATCAATATGTAATAAAATTATAGTCATTGGAAAGATTTATTCGAGGACTACCATAATACATTTTGGTTTGTCAAGATCATTCTATTTGAGCCTTCAAACAAAGGTTTGAAGGCCAAAAATCTGCAAAAAATGTAGAGAGTTTCAAAGAAGTGTAAGAAAAGGGGTTCGGACGAAGGGGGATTCGAGCGAACCCCCCCTTTTTAGGGGAGTTTGAATGAAGGGGGGTTCAAGAGAAACCTCCAAATATAATTAAAAATTGACATAAACAAGCATTAAAGGTGGTTCGCTCGAAAGAGGGGGTTCGAGAAATGTGGGGGGTTCACTTGATCCCCAATGGGTAGTTCATTTGAACACCCCCACTTCGCTCAAACCCCCTCTGAATTTTTTTTCTTATGATCTTGTTTTTTCTTTGTGGGTGAAAGTGGGAACCATCATTGTGAACTTAGACATTGTTAGATAGTTCAAATAACTGGAAAACAACTAAGAGGGGGGGGAGGGGGATGAATCAGTTGTCAGAGATTACCAAAACCATGTGCATTTGAAACTTTAATACCAGAACCCAAAACATTAATACCAAAATACTTAAACCAATTACTAGAATAGCATTCAAACCAATTAATCATAAAAAATAATCATAGAATAAATACCATCCACACAACACCAATATTTGTACGTGGAAAACCTGGTAAAGGGAAAAATCATGGTGGGAAGCCTACCCATAGTCAAATAATAATTCTACAGTAAGTATGTGAATTACAATTAAGGGGTTTGCACTTGCAGGAAGGCCAATAGCCTAGAGCACACTCCTCATCACAAAAGGAGTCTCACTAACTACATAAAAATTCAAACTACAATCTAGAGAATTGTTGAACTATAAAAGATAGCATCTCCTATGCCTGAGTACAATTCCGGTTAAACTCAATATTGGAGGACTAAATCCTCTTACATAAGCCCAATTTGATCTCCAATGATCGACCAAATCCTCTTCCTGAAAGATATTACATTTGTAGTACCCTTGCCCTAATCGGACTTTTTAAACCCTGTTTGGCCTTGGTTGACTTCTTAAGTGGCTTTCTTGAATGGTTGATTTACCATGTTGTGATGTTATAGTCAAGTGTTATGCTTGATGTGTGTACCAGTAAATGTTGATTACACATTGATTCTTATATATGAATAGTTGTTCTTTTGATTCATGTTATTAACCCTGGGCTAACACTTTCATTGAATATATATGTATGCATGTGTGGTTCATTTTTGTAGGAGATTGCAGGTACAAGTAACGTGTAGGTACAAGGTATCATCTCCACTTGGCTTCGCAATCTAAGTGTGCCTTATTGGTCTAATGGAAGTGGATTGGGTAGTCATAAGACCCTATGTTTTACCCTAGTCATGTTCAATTGGGTTTCGTCAGTCATTCGTCAGTTTTCCCCTTTGTTGAGTATGCGGGTCATGTATTTGTTTGATGTTCTTGAGTTACGTGTTGTGCGTTTGGTAAAATTAATTATTATATCCTAAGTATTTAATTAGATTAAATGTATTTTTATGCATTCATAAATTAAAGGGACTAAATTAAATAGGACCCCTTTGTGTGATTAATCAATAAATCATATTGCTTAATTCATATTTCTAGCAATTTTGGTTAAATGGTTATTTTTAAATGATGAATTAATTAAGTATATGCATTTTGAAAGAAAAGGTTAAATAGAATTGAAAATTAATATCCATGACCCTCATTGATATTTTGGAAACAAAAATGTTAGTTTTAATTTATTTGAGAAAATCAATTTTGGGAAGAAAGGCAATTTTTGGATATTAAATTGTATGGAAATGATTTTTATTTGGTTGAAAATAATTTTAACCTAAAAATAGACTTTAGGTCAAAATTTCTTTTTAACTAATTTTTCAAATAGAAATTTGAGATTTGTTTTTGGGGATGGCAAATTTTTGGGGGCATTTTGGTTGGAAGAGATCTTGCAGTTACAAGTTGGGCTCTCCTTCAAATCTCTTCTAGGATTCCTTTAAGAGGTTGGATTCTTATTTTAATTTCTTGGGTTTTAAGAAATTTCATCTTGAAATTGAAAGAAAATCTATATGTGTGTTTTGTTTGAAAATCTTTTAGATTTGTGGAATAGGAAGAGTTTAGTTAAATTTCATATTTAAACCCTTGATTCATCTTCCCACTTCCAAATCAAACTCTTATTTGCTCAAATTGATTTCAAAATCAAAATTTGGGGGTGGCTGTTCACAGTGAAATTTTGTTAAAATTCCATATGAATGCATTCAAATTCGAGTTTTAAATTGAAAAATTAGTTGGTTCTTATGAATTTAGAGTTTCAAAATTTGTTCAAATTTGCCCAACATGGGTGTTATATATATATATATGTGTGTGTGTGTGTGTGTGTGGAAATCATTATGTATTTTTCAGAAAATCTCTTTTTTTTTCTCAGAATTTTCTCACAAAATTTTGAGTCTGAGACAACAAGAAAATGGGATATTTTCATTTTATTAAAAATAAAATAAAACAATATATATATATATATATATATATATATATACATACATATATATATATATATATATATATATATATATATATACATATATATATATATATAAGAATGAGTTTTGGGGGGGGACAGTTAACAGACGAACCATGGGCTCGACCCATGGTTGGGGAGCCATGGCTTCCCCAAGCCATGGGTAGAGACCAGGGCATGGAGGCCATGTCGTGGTCTCCACACAGCTGTGGTTGTGGGGAGACCACGAAATCATCCCCACAACCCCTCCCATTGGTAATGGGAGCCACGTGGTGGTGTCTGTGGTATAACCCAAAACCAAAGAAAAAAAATATAGTAATTTTTAATTATTAATTATTAATTAGTATATATATTATTAATTATTACTAATATATATATTAATTAATATTTAATTTTAATTTTTTTATATATGCAAAGAAATAAACCTGTTCTGGGAAAAAAGGTTAAATTGGATATTTCATTTGAGGAAAATATAAATGGATTTAATTTATGTTGGAAAAATAATTATCGGTTTTAGTTTTTAAATTTATATTTTTGGAAAGTATATAGTTGAGTTGGAAAAGATGAGATTAGATAATCCATTTCGAAAAGAATGGAAATGATGATTTTATTTTAAAATATAAACATCAATTTTAGTTAATTATTATATATCTATAAATTAAATTATATCTTTATATGTATAGCATATAAATATGCTTATATAAATGGGAATTTGGTTTGAAAATTATTGTGGGGTGTTGATATGGTTTTATTGTGTATATTTAATATAGCTGAATTAGAAAACCTTGGCCGATTATATTTTAAATGGAATGGAAAAATGAATGTCATTATAGATTAGGGTGGCTGCAAGAAGTTGAGTCCCACTTTTGGGCAAAAAGTGGAAGTGTTTTCTCTATTTTTCAAATTTTCTATTGATTGATGTCAAAATTTGATGCACTTAGAGATTGAATCTCAAAAAACTTTAGCAATAGAAAATGTAGTGCTCAAACTCTACTTTTCAAATATAAAATTTATTTTAATACCCACATGCTAGAAATCCCTTTTTAGTAGGCATGTTTAAAAACCAGTTTTTCAAAATGCCTGTTTTAGGACCATACCACATGTGTATGACCACCCTTTTTTAATGCAAATAAATGAATTTTTGTAAATCCTTTTGGGAAATGATACCTAAGACACCAAATATTGATGAGAATATTTTTTCTTATTTTTTTATTGAATATATTATTTTTTACTAATTTTTAACTGACAATAAAGTATATTTTCAAAACATCAGGTGTATGACCACCATAATTTGATGAAAATTTCATATTTTTCAATTTTTGTTTTTTAATATTCAAAAGAATTGTATTTAGATTGATGTCATATAATTTATTTTTCTAAAATCCTAAAAACAAAAAAGTTATTAAAGTTTTAGTCAACCTTGGTATTTTAGGTTTAGGTTCCACTTTTGATTAATAAATAATACAAAAATAGTAAAAGTAAAATTATCACTATGAAATTTACATTTCTAAAATCAGGACGCTGAAAACTCTAATGGGTTTTCGTTTCGTCAAAAAATTCAATTAGAAAGGCCCTAAAAAAATTAGGCCAAGGTAGAACTCTTATGTCGTTTTACCTTAGTCATTTTTTTGGAGGTCCAAGCATAGGCTTGGTGGGACCAAGCCTATCCCGAAGAAAGAAAAAAAGCTAAGGATTGTTTCTTGCCCCTAATTTTAACAAATGGGAGCCCATTTCTCTTTGTACCATTGAAAGCGAAACAGGTGCCCATTTTAAAAAATGGGCGCCTATTTCATTAAATAACGGTCACTCATTTCTAAAAAGATCCGTTGGGCGAGAATCTGGCCCACAAGCACAAATCCCAATGATTGAATGATCTTTCAATCATTGCTTGATAGGTATGATCTGCAAAGAGAATGTTTTGATTAATCATTCTCTTTGTTTGTCTTATTGTCAATTTGGTAAGGAGATCGATTCGAATTCAAATTTTGGTGTAGCCATGGGATCAAATCAACACAGGAAGACACAAAGGAAGGTTCTGACAACTAAGGAGATTGCAGAAAATAGGGAGAAGGAGGCAATGCGTTAATGAGAGAGAAGATCAACAATGAGACAAGGAGCTTCAAGTTCCACAATCATTTTAGAAGAGGAGAACATCAATGAGACCATAAATGCTGACGAAGGAAACACAATAGAACCATTTAATTTAGGTGCATCTTCTAATCCATTATTGGATACATGTATGTCTTCATAGCCCTATGTTTTTTCTCATGAAGAAATTGGTGATTTAGTAGAAGCGGGTTACTTATTAAATGAAATTCTAATTGAAAATCAAACCCCAAATGAAATTAGAACTCAAGTTGAAACTGAAATTGAAATCTAAATTGAAATGCCAAATGAAACTAGATCTCAACTTGAAACTAAAATTGAAACTGAATTTGAAACTCCAAATGAAATTAAAAATCCACTTGCAACTAAAACCAATAATGTGTATGTAGACATGGAAACACCACTTGAAAATGAAACATGTTTGAATGATAATCAAATGAAAGAAAATTTTAAAATTAAAAGTGATGTACTAGACAACCTTCCTGGCTTGGTTTCATGGAGACAGATTAGGACACATGCAAATAGATTGTTTAGACATTTTTTTTATAATAAGAAATTTGGGTTCCAATATCAATTAATGGTACAACTAGTTAAAATGACTAAAATGTGAAAAGTGATGAAGAAGTTAGGCTTTTATGTCAAATCCAAGAAGAAGGATGAGTCTTTAAAACAAGTTGTATCGACTGTTGCTAGCGCCTTTGATACAATTGGAAAGAAAAGTTGTTCTAAAGATAAAAATGTGGCACGACGGGCAATAACAACAGCTTTAATAAGCCAAACAACTTCTAATAAAAGAATGATGAGTAACATAAGTGGATATCTTAATATTCATTGTAAAACTTTGTCAAGAGCTATAAAAAGAAGAGTTAATTTTGAAAGTGATCCGGCAAACAAATTGTGGACTTTTAGTGGTAGACTACCAAGGTTTGATATGAAACTTACTGGTGAAGTCAAAAATTTGATCGAAAAATCCTGGCACAATAATACGAGAGTATCACCTAATGTTAGAGATGTTCTTAAATTAAGAGTTGGGTCAAAAATTTGTGATCCACATCCAAAACACCTATTGGACATGACTAAAACTGAATTGTATAAAAAAAATTTGGATGATAAGGTGTTGACTATTAGCATTTGTCAAAGGTCTTTTGAAAAGTGTAAACCTTGAATTAACAAGGAAAGAGTCACATCTTGTTGCAAAACTCATGTTCAATTTCGCTACCATTATGATGTATTTAGATATATATGTGTTACCATGCATAGTAATGGAATGTTCCAAGAATGTGGTATAAATATACCACCTGATACTATAAAGGAGTTTATTTCAAGTTTGTTTTGCAACCCACTAAATGAACAAAATTTTCTTTTCAATGCATGTGTTTCTGGTGTATGTGATATATGTGGCAATCTTGCATTGTTGGATGAATGTTTGCATGAAAATCTTTCAAATGATTTTGGACAACAATTAGTTGATGTTAAAAGATTTAAAACTATTGAGTATCCACTAAAGGATGGAAAGGTTGGAAAACGATGTGATCTAATCACTAAAAAAGTTAGTGTTCATGCATTTATGAATGAATTCAAGAGTAACATCATACCTGAATATGTAAGGATACATTTCTTCTTGGTAGTATACTTTTGGTTGTTGACTTTGCAGAGAACTACATGCTTGCACCACAAGATGAGGTCCAATCACAATACTACAATTCAGTGCAAGTATCAAATTTTGTCCATATTGTCTATAGGCATGCACCAGATAGTACAGAAGAGGATCACAAAACTTTGAGAGAGTACCATTTCTATATGAGAGCTAATAAATTACACTCATCTGAGTTTGTCCAGTTTTACTACAAGACCTTTTTTCATAATTTGAGGGAGAGAGAAATTCAGATGACACAACATCTAATATGGTCTGATAATTGCACAAGGGAATTCAAGAATGCTAGAATGTTTTAATGGTTGAGTAGGATTCATAAGAAAACTAATATCAAACACATGTGGAGTTTTTTTGAGGCTAGACATGGGAAATGAGAACATGACAGTGTCGGTGCATGTGTTTAGAGAGCCCTTTGGAGAGAACAACTCAAATTTGAGGAAAAGGCTAAATTTAAAAATGCAAGTGCAATTGTGAATTGGTGTAGTGCAAATTTATCCATAGGATCAAGTCAGAACTCTACAATTAGACATTTCTTCTGGTTAGTTAAAGAGGAGAATACCCTTCCAAGATATGATTGTGATATAATCAATGGGTCAGCTAGATGGAATTCATTTAAGAGTTCTAATTCTAACACTTGGAGTATATGGACTAGAGAGCTTACATGTTTTTATCAATTTTGTGTTGCAGGTGAATGGGAAGAATGCGAGAATACAGAATGGGTCAAAGAATGGCAACACAAATCCTTAACACCTACTGAGACACAATATGAAGATGTTAGAAGAAATGAAGACCCCGATCATGCATTTGCATCAAAAGATTATGATCATGTTTCAGACCTCATACAATCTGGTAATTTAATTCAATTTATTTATAACTTTAAATTATATATTTGTTTTCTAGAACATGTGTATGTTGTTGTTGCACCTGAGGATAATGATGAGCAGGTTGAGTATTGGCTAGCTAGATATGTAGAACCTAAGAAAAAGTTGATATGTGATCAAGTAGATGATGATGGTTTTTAGTATCCAGTTGGGACTGTTGTGGTAGTTGGTACATGGCTACACAAATACTTAACAAGAAGGAATGGCTTACCAGCTTATGAAGACTACCAATCAGAAAAGAAGATTATACACTATTCTCATTTGGTGGTGGCAACAAACATCAAATTAGAAAGATACAAAGGTAGACTTGCTAATAAGGTATTGTGGACACTTTCAGTAGAAGAGCATGAGGCAATCATAGATGCATTGCAGAAGAGAGAGGATGCAGATGGTACATTAAATTGAATCAAATTTATATGCATGTGAGTTTGTGTTATTTGTGTGAACTTTTTTATATTTAATCATGATAATTGTTTTTCTTTGTCCCTTTAACATTGTATTTGTCTACATTTGATACAATTTTGGTTTCATAAACAACATTGTATTAGTTATCTTCTTCTTAATGTTATTTTGTGCACATTGTAATTGTGTTACAATTGAATTCTAATTTTTTATGATTTATTTATTTTATCGTAATCTCTTCATAGATTAATTGTAAGTTCAAAGATAGAATTAGGGTAAGTGCACAAAGATGTTGGTCAAAAAGGGGGGTATAAGTGGACACTTTTTTTTCTAAAATCAAGTGAACCTGAACTTGGAGGCAAAATTTGAAAGTCATCCACTCAAGATATGAAGATAATTAAAGAACAAATATTGTAGTACTCTAAATCTAGTTTACAAACTACTAAAATTTTTCAAAATTGGATAAGATTAAGGGGGTCAAATCCTTCATGGACGAAAAATAGATCCTGATTTTTTTAGAAAAACATAACATAGTGTCTGACATGTGCATCAAAAAAGTCATATTTAGATTTAGTATTTTGACAAATCCTTTTGTAGAAAGGTAGTTAAGAATGAGCACTAGAAGATGTGTATTGTTTTGTAATTTTTTGTTGAGTATTTTTTTTTTATGATTTTTTCGGTCGAGCACATCCTGAAAAATTAGGTACCTACTCATGCGCGAAGCATAAGTTGCACTAAAAAAATTGAAAATGCAATTTTTTTTTTTAAATTGTAAAGAATCAAGTTCACTACAATAATATATAATTTTTTAAAAATTTGGATAATTATATCGAAGGTTATTAAAAAAATGGTGCACGTGTGTCTGTGAGAACTATGGAGACACTGGTAAAAGAAATTCAATAATAATATGTTATTGTTGTTCAAATTTTAAAAAAATTATATGGTTAGAAAGCTTAGAAGATGGGCGAGAATATGGTGGAAATTTAAGAAATACCCACTTGATGATGTGTAAACCTGATGATGACAAAGTCAAGAAACCAAGTTGATAAAATAAAACACGCCAAAAGGGAGGAAAATGGAGGGAAATCAAACTTCCAAACTATAGCTTTGTCATCGAGGCCTATTTCCAAGCCTAAATAGACAAAAGCACGTACGGGGTACCTATGGTATAAAAAGTGCATATGAGGTACTTATGGTGTAAGAAGCGCGTACATTCTATCTTAACTATAAAAAGCGCATACGTGCTACTTTTACTAAAAAAAGTGCGTACGCATTATTTTTACTAAAAAAAGCGCGTATGTGTTATTTTTACTAAAAAAGGTGCATACGCGCTATTTTTACTATAAAAAGCGCATATGCACTATTTGTACTATAAAAAATGCATATGCGCTATTTTTACTATAAATAGCGCATACGAGCTAAGTTTGTTTAAATTTTGGGAGTGTGTATAATATGCTATTGTATATATATATAATATTTATATATATCTATATGTATATATATAATATATTAAATATATATACACACATATATGTGTATGTATGTTTATTGTCTCCCTCTCTCCCCCTCTCAAGCATGTACAAGGTGTCTCTCTCTCTCTCTCTCTCTCTCTCTCTCTTCCTCTCCCTCTCTCTCCCTCCCTCTCTCTCTCTCTCTCTCTCTCTCTCTCTCTCTTCCTCTCCCTCTCTCTCCCTCCTCCATCTCTTTCTCCCTCCCTCTCCCTCTCTCCCCTTCTCCCTTCCTCCATACCTCATCTCTCTCTCTCTCTCTCTCTCTCTCTCTCTCTCTCTCTCCATCCCCTATCTCTTCCTCTCCCTCCAATATATCTTCTTTTTGTTTGCATATATATAAGGTGATAAGATTGACAAGGTGGTTATTTTTTTTAAAGAAGATAGGATATAAAGTAGAATGTTTGAAAATAATGAACGTATTGGTTTCTTTGGATCGTGTGGATGGAATGGTTGGATAATATTTATGGGTTGCATGGTGTACTAAGGGGTCATATCTTGTATTATGACCCCTTAGGTGTCGTTATGGGTTATATGGTGTTCTATGATCCCTTAGGACACCATATGACCTCTTAGGACTCTATATGGTGTCGTTATGGGTCATATGGTGTCTTAAAGGGTCATATGGTATTCTATGACCCCTTAGGATACCATATGATCCCTTACATATCATTAGAGGTCATATGATGTCCTATGACCCCTTAGGACACCATATGACCCCTTAACACACCATACGGCCCATAACAACACCATATGATGTCCTAAGGGGTCATAGGATGTCATATGACCCCTTAGGACACCATACAACCCATAGCAACACCATATGGTGTCCTAAAGGGTCATTTGGTGTTTTATGACCCCTCAGGACACTATTTGGTGTCATTATAGGTCCTATGGTGTGCTAAGGGATCGTATAATGTCATATGACTGCTTAGGATACCATATGACCTGTTAGCTGTTGTTAGGGGTCGTATTGTGTTCTAAGGGTCATATGGTGTCCTATGAACCATTTGGACACCATATGGTATCGTTATGTGTCTTATGTTGTCATATGACCCCTAGGACACCTTATGACCACTTAGGAAACCATATGTCATTAGGGGTCATATGGTCTCCTATGACCCCTTAGGACACTATTTGACCCCTTAGGACTCCATATGGTGTCATTATGGGTCGTATGGTGTCTTAAGAGGTCATATACTATTTTATGACCCCTTAGGACACCATTTGGTGTCATTATGGGTTTTATGGTGTGCTAAGGGGTCATATGGTGTCTTATAACCCCTTAGGACTCCATATGACCTCTTATGTGTCGTTATGGGTCATATGGTGTTCTAACAGGTAATATGGTGTTCTATGATCCCTTAGGACACCATATGATCCCTTAGGACTCCATATGGTGTCATTATGGGTTGTATGGTGTCCTAAAGGGCCATATGGTATTCTATGACCTCCTAGGACACCATATGATCCCTTAGGTGTCATTAGAGGTCATATTGTTTCCTAAGAGGTCATATGGTATACTATGATCCCTTAACACACCATATGACCCCTTAACACACCATACGACCCATAACGACATCATATGGTGTCTTAAGGGGTCATAGGATGCCATATGACCCCTCAGGATACCATACGACCCATAACACCACCATATGGTGCCCAAAAAGGTCATATGGTGTTTTATGACCCCTTAGGACACTATTTGGCATCATTATAGGTCCTATGCTATTCTAAGGGATCATATAGTGTCCTATGACCCCTTAGATGTTGTTAGGGGTCATATTGTGTTCTAAGGGTCATATGGTGTCTAATGACCCATTGGACACCATATGGTATCGTTATGTGTCTTATGGTGTCGTATGACCCCTAGGACAGCTTATGACCACTTAGGACACCATATGGTGTCATTAGGGGTCATATGGTATCCTAAGGGGTCATATGGTCTCCTACAACCCCTTAGGACACTACTTGACCCCTTAGGACTCCATATGGTGTCATTATCGGTCGTATGGTGTCCTAAGAGGTCCTATAGTGTTTTATGATCCCTTAGGATACCTTTTGGTGTCATTATGGGTCATATGGTGTGCTAAGGGGTCATATGGTGTCTTATGACCCCTTAGGACTCCATATGACCTCTCATGTGTCGTTATGGTTCATATGGTGTCCTATGACCCCTTAGGACACATGCTTGGATCCCTAGGATACCATATGACCCCTAAGAGTACCTTTTGACCCTAGAGAGGGAGAGAGGGGGAGGAGAGGGAGGCAATGGGAGAGAGATACACCTAATAGAGGAGAGTGAGATAGAGAGATAGAGATTGAGAGGGAGAGACAAGAGATAAATGTGTGTGTGTGTGTGTGTGTGTGTGTGTGTGTGTGTGTGTGAGAGAGAGAGAGAGAGAGAGAGAGAGAGAGGTGGATAGAGGGATTGGGAGAGAAAGAGAGACCTAAGAGGTGAAGGGAGGAAAGGTGAGAGAGAGAGAAAGAGAGGGTGAGAGATAAAGAGAGCTTGAGTGAGAGGGAGGAAGGGGTGGAAGGATATTACAAGAGACTAGAGAGAGATAGGTGCGAAGAGAGGGAGAGAGTGAGAAAGAGAGGTAATGAGAAAGGGAGAGAGGCAGGGAGAGGGGAGAGGGAGAGAATGAGAGAGAGACACTTGAGAGAAGGAGAGAGTGAGATAGAGAGAATGAGGATGAGAGGGAGAGACTTTAGAGATAAAGAGATAGAGAGAATGAGGATGAGAGGGAGAGACTTTAGAGATAAAGAGAGAGAGAGAGAGAGAGAGAGAGAGAGAGAGAGAGAGAGAGAGAGAGAGAGAGAGAGAGAGAGAGAGAGAGAGACTTAAGTGGAAAATAGAAAGGGAGGTGGGGAGGTAGGGAGAGAGTGGGAAAGAGATACACTTGACAAAGGTGGAGAGTGAGATAGAGAGATAGAGGCAGATAGGGAGAGAGACTTAAGAGAGAAAGAATGAGAGAGAGAGAGAGAGTTGATAGAAGAGGAGAGAGAGAGAGAGAGAGAGAGAGAGAGAGAGAGAGAGAGAGAGAGAGATAGATAAAGGTTGATAGCCAAAGATTTGATAGAGAGAAGGAGAGAGACTTGAGAGAAAGAGAAATGGAGTGAGAGGGGGAGAGAGAAAGAGAGTTAGAGGGAAAGAAATACTTGAAAAAGGAAGAGAAAGGGAGGGGGAGGGAGACGGAGAGGGAGAGAATGAGAGAGAGAGACACTTAAGAGAGGGGGAGAGAGTGAGAGATAGAGATATTTGAGAGAGGGAGAGAAAGAGAGGGATATATGAAAGAGAGAAAGAGGGTGAGGGAGATGAGAAAGAGACGGACAGATACCCGAGAGAGGGAAGAAAGTAGAGAGGGAGATGCCTAAGAGACAAAAAGGTAGGGGTTAAGGAAGAGAAAGGGGGAATGTAGGGAAGAGATGAGAGACATAATGCTGATATGAGCATGCTGATTACTGAAATTTGACTAAGTCTAAAATTTATAAGAATACTCAAAAAACTAGAATTTGCATTATAACTCTTAGAGATCTGGAACAACTCTCAAACATTCTGACAATATATACATAAAATATAACTTAAAGTATAAGAAAGATAAAAGATAAAGAGAAATGTCACTTATACTTATATATATCCTACTGAAAAACCTAATCAAATGCTAATTGAATTGCATTTTATTGACAGACAGAACTATGTACGCGGTTTTAGTTTTTACACCACATACGTGGTTCGTATGCTTTAAACCACGTACGCGGTTAGTATTATTTAAACTGCATACGTGGTTAGTATGTTTTAAACCATGCACATAGTTTAGATTTGGTTAGGCTTGGCAAAATGAGCCTAAACGCGTACGAGGTTCTTTAAATTTGAAATACCCCATGCGCGTTTTGGTGTTTTTCAGGTTTTTTTTTGGGTGTGTCCACTTTTCTAACCACCATCTTTGTGCACTTACCCATTATGTCTTAAATATGACAAATCTATATTTATCATTGTATGACAAATCTATATTTATAGTGATTTTTTATTTTAGTACTATTATATCCATGCTTTTCATACCACTACTATCCGCACTTATAAACCTTCAATACACTAGTAAAGTGGTGTGGTCAACTAAAGATGAAAGTTGATACTATGTTTGTAGATCTTACTCTATTACACATTTTTCATTTGAGGTTGTTACACACTTCTTGCCCAATGGCTTTGTTATAGCTATATAAATGAATTATATTATGGAAAAGGAGGTCACAATGTTCACCTACCATCTTTCAATGTAATTATTCCATATAGCAGGGTTTCCTTTACTTATTCCAACCCTTCAAAATGTCAAAAGAATTATGCATATCAAAAAGAAATTGACAAGAAAGAATCTATGTCTACTTCCTTTCAAATCATTGAATAATGTTCTTCAAACATTCCTAATAATTTGGCTAGCCTTAGTTCCATCAATCTATTGGATTCCTCTATGAGATTAATTTATAATTAATAATCCTTTTATAATTTTCATATCAAATTTATATGCAAGTTTGTGTTACTTGTGTGAACTCTTTTATATTTAATCATGATAATTGTTTTTCTTTGTCCCTTTAACATTGTATTTGTCTACATTTGATACAATTTTGGTTTCATAAACAACATTGTATTAGTTATCTTCTTCTTAATGTTATTTGGTGCACATTGTAATTGTGTTACAATTGAATTCTATTTTTTTATGATATATTTATTTTATTGTAATCTCTTCATAGATTAGTTGTAAGTTCTTGATTTTATTATTATTTTAAGAATAGGATGTTATTATAAATTGGGATAATTATTTTATTGAATTATAAATTGTTGCACTATAAGATGATCAATCACAATGTTAAAATATAAAGTCATAAATAGATCACATAACAAGTCATAAATAAAAAGTCCTATATACAATCACATAACAATTCCTGATGACATAATAACAAGTCTTGAAAAAATAATAATAAGGAAATGACATTAAAACAAGTCCAAATAACATAATAACAAAATAATGTATCACATTTATAATCACTAGAGTGTGCCAAATCACATAACATGACCTAATATCATAATAGCAAGGAAATGACATAATAAAAAGTCCTATATATAATCACATAACAACAAGTCCTATATATAATCACATAATAACAAGTCCCAGGATAACATAACAAGTGTCATCATTAAAAGTCCATAATACAATAACATGATATGATCTAAAATATATAATCTAAGAAGTCGCAACATCTCATCTGCAGTCCTCTTCACTCCACATGAAGGTGGCTGAGATGAATCATCCTGCTGTAGCACATGGTCCCTGAGATGCACCATCATGTGTCTGTGTAGTATCAGTGTCTCCACCCTCCTGTGCAGTATCAATGACTCCACCCTCCTGTGTAGTATCAGTGTCTGCACCCTCTTGTACATTATTAAAATATTTTACATGAGAAGAAGATTTAACATGAGAAGAAGTTACTTGCATAATTCACTTATAAAGTAATTAAATACTAAAAATTTAAAATAAATTACCATACAACTATGCTCTACAATGCCCTCACTGGTATGTGGAGGTCCACTATCATGAACAAGAAAAGTGGTCGTAGTCAAGTCCTACAAAAAAAAAACATTGTACATCAATTTTGATAATCCCTATAAAAGCCAGGTACACAATATAAACAAATTAGAAATTATTTTTCTAATCATCACCTCAAATGACAATTTCAATGGTTGCATCTGGCTCAATCCCATAGCCATACTAGTACTGGTAGTGGTATCGACCTGAACAACATATATAAAGCATGAATCAAACTTGTATATATACATAAATTATAAAGTATATATATAGACTACAAGATTATCATAGAAAAGCATACATGTGATGCAGGAAAAGTAATTGATGGTCAAAGGTGTACATGTGATGTGCCATCAAACAATCCAAAAGCCTACAATTGCAAAAAATAACGAACATGAATCAAAGTTATACATAAATTAGTAAGCATATAAACACTTCAAATTAATGGATGAAAAACATACTAGTGGTATATGAGGCTGAGCCTCAGTGGTCCACGGGTCACGTGAAGAACTACCCACCTTAGTGCTACATGAAGCACCCTAAAAAATTGAAAAA
This sequence comes from Cryptomeria japonica, assembly GCF_030272615.1. Lineage (NCBI taxonomy): Eukaryota > Viridiplantae > Streptophyta > Pinopsida > Cupressales > Cupressaceae > Cryptomeria > Cryptomeria japonica. The sequence continues at coordinate 38,038,468 of NC_081411.1, read as the reverse complement.
ACATATCATACACATCATTAAATTAAAAAATATATTGTTTATTTTAAATGTACATATCAATACAATGTATCTAGATGAAAGTGAATATCGTAAATGGGGCACCAACATCTCTAGGTATTGAGGTAACATGATGTCAGTTCCTCAATGATGTGGTATGATCCATCCTCTGTTCAGAAAAAATTAACTCATGTTATGGTTCATATATGTATATATAAGGAATTTAATATTGCACTATAAATTATATAAATAAATTTGTACCTTTATAGGTTGCTCATCGTTTGCCCACATGAGATCAACATATGAAGAGACAGCATCAGCATGTGTAGCCTCCTCAACATCATCATAACCACCATAGGCAGCATCAGCATCATCAAAATTACCATCTCCTCTAGGGGCAGCCTCACTCTGTGGACCCATACATACATCCCCATAGCTTGTGCAAACATGTGCTAAGCTGGGGGCAGCCCTCACCTCGTGCAACTACTGTACCAAATTGCCCGACAAGGCACTCAATGAACCTAGAGCAGAATCCACTGCTCGATGATGGGCAAGTGTTGGAATAACTGGTGATGGAAGAGGAACCAATGGATCATCGCGCACATGGTTTCTAACCCTATCGCTCAATTTTGCTCCTGGCCTATCCTTGGGCATGCCTCTCCCAACCCCTTGAAATGATCTAATATCAAAGTAATTGGTATTTTTGTCCAATTCAAATTTGGCCCATAATTTCTTCAAAAAATACATTGGGACCTCATGATTGGAGTGTACCACCACTCCCAAAAGTCTCTAGCAATGTCTGGGTGCCTACACCATCGAATAGAGATCCAAGGCTTCTTCAGATCTATCTCTTTACCCATCTTAGGGTTTACAAAATATTGTTTCAAATCCATTTTTGATATTTTTAATTCATTAACTTGTTTGTATGTGAGGCCATCAGCGTAAAATGCACAAAATCCCTCATGCCAACTACGATAGCTATCTAGCTCGCTATCTAAAGCCTACACAGACTATACAATACCTTTCATACTATCTGCAAGGTGTAACAACTATGGAGGTGGATGAGGCTTATGCCTAATAGTATTAATATCTCTAATCAAAGAATCAATATTGTAAGAAAACTCAGGTGCGGAAACAACTTCCTACACTAATCTCTAGAGGAAAGTATTGTGCAAATTATTTTAAATCCTTACAATTTTAGATTCGTTAACTACTTTAACAAAGATATTGTAGCCATATACCATGCATACAAAAAATAGATAATGACACAATGATTTACCCTAGGGAAAACCTTTCGGTAAAAAACCCTAGCACTCCAAAACCTGCACAATGTATTATCTTCAACACAATGGTTACAACACACTTGCAATGCAAGTTCTTTCAGGAGACAATCGAAACTTAAAGACAAATCCAGTAGCATGATATCATACCAACAATACACTCTTTTCATATCACAGTCTGTAACCCTAAAAAATGCTTATGTGCATTCCTTTTTAGGGCAACTTCCAAAGATATCCGTATTAGGGTTTTACCATTCTCTGAGAAAATAGGAACCCTAAAAATTTTTTTGGGGTGATGCCCCCAACCCCACGATTGAGGAAGAGTGTATAGTACTCAACTTTATCAATTGCCACATGTCTTGCATGTCTTCACTCGTCATTGAAATCTCCTAAAAATAGCTCTTACGTGTCATAGGAATCTGTCATAACCATTTCAGCCATGATCTCCTTACACACAATTCAAGATGCCGACACATCAAGTGGAGTGACACATCAACATGCCAACTAGACATGTACACTCACACTTAATTAAATTATTTGCAAGAAATACATTTTACAAAACAAATAATAAGAATAGGAATTATCCAAGGTTGAGACACCTTATTCCTAACATTCTCCCACTTGTCAAACACCTTGTAAGAGCAATAGGAACATAACAGGAACTAACTGCTATAGGCCAAAAGGCCCATAGATTCCGAACACCATTTGAACTTCGCAGTGCCCACTAGTTTCATTAATGCATCTACAACATTCCTCACAATATCTACCTTCTCCAAATTTACCTTTCCATCTTCCACTATATCTCTCACAAAGTGAAACTGCACATCAATGTGCTTCGTTCTGGCATGGAAAGTTGGATTCTTCGCAAGGCAAATAGCGCTCTGACTGTCACACCAAATAGTAATCTATTCTACATCAACACCAACATCAGAACACAATCTCCTAAGCCAAATGGCTTCCTTACAAGCATGAGTAGCAGCCATGTACTCAGCTTCTATAGTGGACAAAGCAACCACAGGTTGTCGCTTACTCATCCAATTGATGGCACCACCAAACATAGTGAACACATAAGCATTGGTGGATCTCCTGTTGTTAATATCACCTGCCCAATCTGAATTCACAAATCCATGAATACAAATTGAATGCGGAGATCCAAAAGAGTTACCATGGTAACATATGGAGTAATCTGATGTACCCCTCAAATATTTGAATACTCGCTTAACTGCATCCCAATGTACCCATCCAGGGTTAGCCATAAACCGACTCAGGACTCCCACTGCTTAGGCAATGTCTGGTCTAGTACAGACCATAGCATACATAAGACTACCAACTGCACTAGCATAAGGTACTCTACTCATGTCCTCCACCTCACTAGGAGATTTTGGACAATCATCTACAGATAACTTTGTTCCCACTGAAACGAGAACACATAGTGGTCTACAATCTACCATGTTGAACCTGTCCAACACAGACTTCACATACTTACTCTGACTCAACCAAAGTTTTCTATTAGACCTATCTCTACTGATTTCCATACCCAAGATGTACCTTGTTGCCCCAAGATCTTTCATCTCAAACTATGCTGACAACTGAGATTTAAAATCAGAAATCATACCCTTACCCTTCCCAAATAGCAGCATATCATCAACATATAATGCAACAATAAGAAGGCGATCATTTTCAACTCTGAAATAAACACAATGATCTGATTTCGATCTTAGAAATCTAATTGACAACACAAAGGCATCAAACTTAAGGTACCACATCCTAGGAGATTGCTTCAAACCATATAGAGATTTCTTTAATCTGCAAACTAAGGATTCTTTACCTTTAACAATGTAGTACTCGAGCTATGACATATAAATCTCTTCCTCCAAATCGCCATGAAGGAAAGTTGTCTTCACATCCATCTGTTCTATCTCTAAATCATATGATGCAGCAAGAGATAACAAAAATCTAATGGATGTCAACTTTGCAACAGGAGAGAATATTTCACCATAATCTATTCCCTCTACCCGTGAGTACCCCTTTGCAACCAATCTAGCTTTGTACCTTTCAACACTGCCATCTGCACAGAATTTCTTCTTGAACACCCATTTACAGCCAACAGATTTTCTCCCTTTAGGCAAAGGTACAAGGTCCCAAGTTTTGTTTTTCTCTAATGAAGCCATCTCATCATCCATAGCCTCAATCTAGGAATCTGCATCTTCCATGCCCAAAGCCTCTTTCATAGATCTAGGCTCATTAGTGTTAGTAATCAAAGCAAAAGCACAACTAGAATCTAACATAGAATAACCAAACCTTTCTGGTTTCTTTCTTTCTCTCGTGGATCTCCTCAAGGGCTGAGGTTGAGGTTGTTCTTCCTCTTCTTCCGAACTATTAGAGCTGCTAGAGCTCTCCTCATCATTAGACCCAACATGGTCTCTCTATTTAATCTTCTCAGGGGTAGGAGGAAACTGAACAACATCTTTTTCCTTTTCTTTTTCATCTGGTTGTAGCACAATAGGAGAAGATGTTAGCTCTCTGAAAATAACATTTCTACTATGCAACACCTTACTAGTCACAGGATCCCAAAGCTTGTATCCTTTCACACCAACACTGTATCCGATAAAAATACATTTGATAGCTTTGTTTTCCAACTTAGATCTTTTCTCCTTTGGAATATGTGCATAAGCTTCACAACCAAAAACATGAAGATGTCTTATTCAAGGCTTCTTACTAGACCACACCTCCATGGGTGTCTTATCAACAAGAGCTGATGTAGGAGATCTGTTAACCAGATACTAGGCAGTGGCCATAGCTTCGGCCCAAAACCTTTGTTCTAAACCAGCTCCACTAAGCATACTCCTATCCTTCTCCATCAATGTCCTGTTCATTCTCTTTGCAACTCCATTTTGCTGCGGGGTGTAAGGAGTTGTCTTATGTCTCTCGATTCCTTGTTCTTTATAGAACTGTTCAAACTCTATGGAACAAAAATCACCACCATTATCAATTCTCACACACTTGATTCTCTTACTAGTCTGATTCTCCATGAGAGCCTTAAATTCCTTGAACCGACTGAAAACCTATGTCTTACTTTTCAGGAAATATATCCAAGTCCTTCTACTGTAATCATCTATAAAAGATACAAAATATACAGAACTGGAGATAGAAGGAACTTTTACAGGACCAAATACATCAGAATGAATAAGATCCAAAAGTCTAGAAGACTTGTGAGAACTGGAGTAGAACTGAACATGAATTTGCTTACCATAAACATAGTGTTCACAGAAATCGAATTCGAGATTACAATCATTTAGCCCCTCAATGAGATTTTTAGTTTTCAAGGTCCTAAGACCCTTCTCACCAATGTGGCCAAATCTCATATGCCACAACATTGTCTTTTCTACAAGAAGCTTGCCTTCCAAAGTGTTTGCACCCTTAGGTACACTTACTGCACTGCCATCAAAACCCATTGCCACAGTCTTCTTTACTGCTCGTTTAGATGGTCGGGATGAAGTGATAATCTCTCTCTTCTTTGAAATAGAAGAAATATTGCACTGAGCAATGCAAGCATCAAGCTGAAACAAAGTACCTCTCCTAGTACCTTTAGCGAGCACCATAGAACCTCTCATCATCTTGCATCCATCTTTCAAAAAAACAACTTGCACGCCTACATCATTCAGCATACTTATAGATAATAGGTTTCATGCCAAACCTGAAATGTGCATAACTCCATTGATTCCCTTTACTCGTCCATCAGGAAATCTGATAGTGACCCTTCCGCGTCCAACTATCTTTAGGTGAGAATCATCACCCTAGTACACCTTTCCACCATCAAAATCTTCATATTTTGAGAGCCAATTTTGATGAGGTCATGTGAAAAGAAGCACCTGAGTCTACCAACCACACATCATCAGATGCATGGGCTGCTAAAGCTGTAATAAAAGTATCTCCATCTTCTTGAGATTTTTTGGAAGCTGAATCTAAGCCTTTCTTCTTCTTCTTCGGTTCTTTGCAGTCCCTTTGGAAGTGCTTAGATTTATCACAGTTCCAACATTTCGCCTTGGACTTTCCAGGAGTCTTAGAACTCCCACAAGATTTGGATCTTCCCTTCTTTGACTTATTGTCATTCTGCTTTCCTTTGTCATTGGATCTCTCGCGAACAGCAAGGGCTTCCTTAGACAAATCCGAAGTCTTTCTTCACATCTCCTCAGATAGCAGCGAAGACACCACATCATCCATATAGAATGTGACTATAGTACTTCCGAGAGCCATCACGAGATGGTCCCACAAATCTGGCAAGGAACAAAGCAGGGTCATACATTGATCCTCCTCCTCGATCTTGGCACTGGATGATGCCAACTGTGCAATCAATAAATTCAATGTGTTGAGATGATTAGTTACGGATCCACCTTCCTCCATTCTTAAAGAATACAACTTCTTTCTTAGGAACAACTTATTCACCAGAGATTTGGCCTGATACATAGACCCAAGCCGTGTCCACAAAGAATTTGCAGTAGTCTCATCAAGAACATTCAGAAGAACAACATCTGCTAGAGAGACTTTGATGAGACCCCTAGCCTTCTGATCCTTGATCTCCCAATCCACTAGAGATATCACTGCACGTCTCACATCAAGTGTAGCAGCCTCCCATAGATTGTCGTCTTCAAGCATGTCTTCCATCTTGAGTTTCCACAACTTGAAATTAGTGCCATTAAATTTCTCCACCTCCATTCTACTGTATGAGGAACTTGCCATCTCAATCTGCAAATAAGATTCAGAATGCTCTACACAAAAAAACTCCCACTCAACTTGAGATTAGCTCAAAAAACCCTACCCAACAACTAGGATCAAAAGTTGATCAAGCTTTGATACCACTTGTAAGGAAACTCAAGTGCGGAAACAGCTTCCTACACTAATCTCTAGAGGAAAGTATCGTGCAAATTCTTTTAAATCCTTACAATTTCAGATTCGTTAACTACTTTAACAAAAATATTGTAGCCATATACCATGCATACAGAAAATAAAGAATGACACAATGATTTACCCTAGGGAAAACCTTTTGGTAAAAAACCCTAGCACTCCAAAACCTGCACAATGTATTATCTTCAACACAATGGTTACAACACACTTGCAATGCAAGTTCTTTCAGGAGATAATCAACACTTAAAGACAAATCCAGTAGCATGATATCATACCAACAATACACTCTTTTCGTATCACAGTCTGTAACCCTAAAAAACCTTATGCGCTTTCCTTTTTAGGGCAACTTCCAAAGATATCTGTATTAGGGTTTTACCATTCTCTGAGAAATTAGGAACCCTAAAATTTTTTTTGGGGTGATGCCCCCAACCCCACGATTGAGGAAGAGTGTACAGTACTCAACTTTATTAGTTACCACATGTCTTGCATGTCTTCACTCGTCATTGAAATCTCCTAGAAATAGCTCTTACGTGTCATAGGAGTCCATCATAACCGTTTCAGCCATGATCTCCTTACACACAATTCAAGATGTCAACACATCAAGTGGAGTGACACATCAACATGCCAACTAGACATGTACACTCACACTTAATTACATTATTTGCAAGAAATACATTTTACAAAACAAATAATAAGAATAGGAATTATCCAAGGTTGAGACACCTTATTCCTAACAAATATTCATCCTAATTGTCTTTCTCAACTAATTGGGTGGAGGTAGAGGTGGTGGAGGTGGAGGTGGTGCTAGACCTAATAGCTCATCTATCTCAAACTCATCCATTATGTGAAAATAATCTGCATATATATACAAACATGAAAATTTACAATTACAAACTATTTAATTTACATTTCACCTTCCAAAAAAACTTATAATTAAATACAATTTAGCAACTTAAATATAAAAAAAGGAAACTCACATAGATCTATAATATTATTAATAGATGGGTAATAATAAGCATCATTTAAGAAATATTATCCACTTAAATCAAATTATAATAAATATTCTACAAAATAAAACATCATAATGCCCATGCAACTCAAGCAATACTTTTTAACATCTAAAGATGAATTAGTATAAGTTCCATCAAAATCATAAAAATAATCATGAGAGAGAGAGAGAGAATAGATAATGAATAAATGACTCCATTGATTTAGATAATGAAGGTAACTTCCATGGAATTACAATTTAGTACCCTTGCAATATTTAACCATTATTGTCAATTAGGCTACCACTTTATATTTTCAACTTGATAGGATTCGATTCAACTACTCTCTTTTGGTTAAATTAACTAAATTCATTAAAGTCATAAGTTATATCTATGAACTTGTCAATACATGTACTACTTTGTTGTGTTCTTTGCTAGAATCATTGGATGATTTAGTGATCACAACTAGTAGTACTACATTAAGTTGAAGCTTGAATAAATAGTAGGTTCTCTACTCTTGGAGGAGTTAAAACAAAAAAAAACTGTATTTTTTTTATATTCAATTTTATATTGGTATTTTCTTGTTCAAAGTCGCAACCCACAAAATGTGATTCCAATATTGATCTATATTTGATTCTTATTTTTATTAAATCTGCCACTAGTGTGATCTATTGTCCTCTTAACTTAAATCAAGCTATGTAAATTTAAAGCCTTGTAACTTTTGATAGAGAGCATATTTTTTCATGCTTCATGTGGCATTGAAAACGTGGTTCATAAATCTTCATAGATCACACAATTATTTTCTAGAATATTCCCTCATATTTTATATTTTATTTTTTGTGATTTCACATTCTAGTCATTTACTTGGACATCTTGGCACTTGAAAATGACCATCTTACATGAGATGAATTTTTTTGATATGTTTTATATGTATTGATTTTATTGATCTTTTTAGTTTTTATTTGAGGAGGTATCATAGGTTTCTCTATTCATCCTTTTGTGGTAAAATTAGAAAGGGATAACTATGATTCTTTTGTAAAATGGTATCTTGATAAGTTTTAGGTGGTGTAATCATTTTCCTTTTATGTATGGAGTCATACCTAAACTAGAAACACTAGAAATTATATTATCTTGGTGTAACATCATTGACCATGTAGGAGTAATTTGATCTAGTATCAAGATCATGATTCTATGTGTATTGCATTGGATATTGATTTCCCCCACACGCTTTGGAATAGACTTTAGGAGATCCATGGAGACCCTCATATCTCTCCATTCCTAGAGGATCCTATTGTAGATTGTTTCACTCCCTTTGTAGATGAAGATCATATACCCTTCGATGGTGATACTTAAGAGGAAATTTATTATATCATAGGTCTTGCATGTTTTGACAATTTAGAGGCTTGTCTCATTCTTCAAGTAATCATCCTATCAAGACCTAATATCCATCTTAAATGTTTCTTATTATTTGAGATTATTATCACCAATTCCATAAACCCAATTGATTTAGTCTACATGGCATTAATCACCTTCTAAACATGACCATTTGGGATTCATATCTTTTGAATATATTATCCTTGTTTGAGGAGTTTAGAATTACATATTTTAAATATTATTTTGAGGATACTGATATCCTCTTTCATGATTGGGCTAAGTTAGGAAGTAGTAAGGATTAATAGTGATAGTTAGAGTATTATCAAATTTAAGAACCCTATTTTTCACACACACAAAAAAACATATTCATATTCATTATCATTTTAAAGTTCAATTTAAACATAAATTAGGCATCTAACTTTTACAAAAGAATCCTATAATTAAATACAACATTTAGAAATATAAATTTAAACATTCAGACTTTTATGCATGATTAAAATAGAAAGAGAGAGAGGGAGAGTAGGTAATTTGAGATAGAATGAGTTAGAGAGAGAATAGATAATTTGAGAAATAGAGATTAGGTAATGATAGAGAGAGCATAACGTGTGAAAGAAAGAGAGGGGGGTAATGTGTGTGTGTGTGTGAGAGAGAGAGAGGGGGTAATGTGTGTGTGTGAGAAAGAGAGGGGATAATGAGAGATTGAGAGAGAGCGTAATGATAGAGATGGTAAGGTGTACATGTGTGTGAGAGAGAGAAGGGGGGTTTATTGTTGATTTTATTCTAGGGTTTATTGTTTGTTAATTTTTTAGGGTTTCTTGTTCGTTTATTTTCTATGGTTTATTGTTCATTTTTTTCTATTTAGGGTTTAGTGTTCGTTTTTCTATTCAGGGTTTATTGTCTGTTTTTTGTGTCTAATGTTTATTGTTCGTTTACATTTTTGTTTTTTGTTTTTTTCCTATGGTTTAAATACTATTCATGTTTTTTGTTTTTTTCCTACGATTTTTACTATTCATGTTTTTTCCAATATTTAAAAACTAAAAACTATTTTAAACATGAATAAAATAAAATAAAAGATGATTTTCAAACTTTAAAACATTAAAATTCAAAAATAACAATACATTAACATTTTTTTTATGAAAAACAATAAAAATAAATAAAACAGAATATAAAAAATAAAACTAAATACCTAGAAGGAGGTAAAAATGGTCTGGGGGGTTAGCTGGGGTGAAAAAAATGGGTACCCATGCTCCTCTGAAACATCTACCTATTTTCCAAACAGTGAAAATGATGGAAAATGGTTTTAAAAAAAAAAATACATTTAAAAAACGGGCACCCATTTTTTTCAAATCGGGCACCCAATTTGAAAGAAACGGGCACTCGTTTCTCAATGGCTCGGGCACTCGAAGCTAAACGGGTGCCCAATTTGTCAAAATCGGACACTCGTTTCTAGTGGGCTCTTTTCCCAACCCGTGGACTTCCGCTAGATTGGGACCCAACTTTGTGCGTTTACCCATTAATGAAAATACATGTTTAATTACTATATTCGCATTCATTTTCAAAAGATGGCATGTCCTTAATTGCGAGCATTGGTTGTTTTCAAATGATTGATTTGTAACTGGTCATGTCCTTAATTGTGAGTGTTGGATGTTGTCATGTGGGTAATTGTATCTGGTCATGTCTCTAGTTAGAGAATCATCAGTTAGTTCAGCTTGTGTGAGGACTTGTTTGGCCAAGTGGGTTTTCCTACGGTGTTAGACTCCATGTACTATTTCTTGCATATAACTTAGTTTTGGGAGTTCATCTAATTTGTGGTCAAGTGTCATATGGGAGAGTGGCTTTTGAGTGGGTGTCGTACCCAAAGTGGTAGCAGGGTAACCAATCGGAAGTGTGCCTAAATAAGTGATAACTTAATAGATTATTAGGGAGTTTAATAAATGAAAACACTAAGTAAGATAATTGTGCCTCGCACATGGGATTAGTGCTAGTATAGACTTAGGATGTAGTGAGAACACTTGAAATGGCAAACCAACAACCTTGTCTTCACCAAAGGATGTGTTGGGTCCACATGAGACTTGGATGGGGCTGGAGGTTCAAGAGAGCTTGCTAGGGTAACCCAATAGATGGGGCCAGGACCTATGGAGGTCTGCCAAGGTAACCATACCAAGCTATGTGATGACATTCATCCTTTTATGTTCACTAGTGTACAGTTTGTGTTGTTTTTGCTAGTAGTACTATTGTGGAGTCATTTCTGACTGTTTATGCCTTTGAGAGTACTTGACATTCATGATAGACCATGGGTTTCTTATGATGGGTTGCGAGGTTTTAGTTTTGTTGGTTCTAAAGTTGCCATTTTGTATTTACTTCATTTCACTTTTTAGATGGATCCTCTTTCTTCTTCTTGGATCATTCATGTATCTCTTGGACCAATGGGGTCGTATGTATTATATTTATTTCTGTACACCTTGATGGTAGATGTAATTGTTGTGAACCTTATGTATTCTTCCCCCTATTATTTATTAGAGGGGTCTTACAGTTGAGGAGACCCAGAGATGTAGCGCATTAGGGGTGAACTTCAATATCAATTTGGTGTTATGTGGTGTTTGTGTTCATCTGGTTCCTTTTTATTTTGAAATGTATGAATGACATTATGGTTCAAATGTATAATGCATATTATATGATATTAATCTTAAATGCATGCATGAAGTTATTAAATGTAGTATTATGGATTATTAGGAATGTAGTGTTGGTGTTGGAAATAAGCCACACCCAGACCAACGATGGACTGGTCCAAGAAGAGCCACTAGCTCAGTGGTAGAGCACTCAGTAGCGTATGGAAGGTCCTAGGTTCGAGTCCTAGCTGGTCCATGTTTCAACATGGTATTAGAGCCAGGTCCAAGCTAGGAGCCCCAAGCACACGAGAGGTGTCACTTAAGGGGGGGTGTTGGTGTTGGAAATAAGCCACACCTAGACCAATGATGGACTGGTCCAAGAAGGGCCAGTAGCTCAGTGGTAGAGCACTCCAACAGTGTATGGAAGGTCCTAGGTTCGAGTGCTAGCTGGTCCATGTTTCAACATGTAGGTTTAGTGTAATGCAAAGTATTTATTATCTTATTATGCAACCAAAGCTTGTATGGAAATTAAATGTATGGCATATGTTTTAATTTAAGAATGGATGTAATGTATGGTTATATTGCAATCAATAAACTTAATCATGTTGTCTATATTTTAACCTATCAAATAAATTTAACCATTGTTTAAGTACAATTATGTTATTAAGTTAGTCAACTTAATTGGAGTAATTAGCATGAGTTGAGTTAGTGATGAACCAAGTAATCAGGTCAGGAAACCCTTTAGGTGTTAGTTAGGTCTTTCGTTGTGTAATCTGAACAATGTTAACTCAATGTATCATTATACTATTTTAACTTAAAAAAATAAAAAAATAAAAATTATTTACACTCTATTATTGTGTTTTAGTTTAATCCCTTCGCGGTTTATTGGCGGGGCATTACAAAATTATTCGCAAATTACATCCCTTGACCATGACCTCTAACATAACCATGATGATCTACAATGAGATCTTACATCTATGTAGACAAACCCTCGACCATAAACAATTAGGTCAACCACTGGATAATAAACCAATTATATAATTAAAAACATGTCGTCCTTAGACCAAACAAATAATATCCAACACATAAGACATACCAGAAATGCATTGAGAGGTCCAATCCCCACGCTTCATTAAAGTTGGTCCATAACCTAGATCAACTAAGACCCAGTATAGGTCCATATGCTACAACAATAATCTCCATTTGCCAAGCCTCGAACATGATCACCATCACCATCCTAAAACTCCACCAAAAGCTACACCAGAACCACTTATGTAATTCATCAAAGATCTTCATCAAAATCTCTATCGGTGAAACTCTCACCGAAACCAAAAACCTATCTTCTAAGCAATCAGGATAGCATCTGATCACCAAACCAAAACCAACTGACTGAATATGAGCATGAGTATTATGAACAAGCTAATTCCATTGCCAAACTATACCGGAGCCCACTGGATCATGTCGGATCCAAATCAACCAGAAAACACTCAACCTACTGAGATTATAAGGGTGGTGGTAAAGCATCCAAATAGCTAGTGTTGGCATAAATGACAAAACATTAATGCAACACATAATCAATTCCACCAAATGGCCAACAGACAACGAAATCAAGATAGCCTCTGAAGATCAACTTTCACATGCCCTTGGGGTACTTTCGCATGCCCTTGGGGTACTTTTTATTGGAACGTCATGCCATTTGCGCTCAAGAGTACCAGAGCGACATATCAAAGATCTATGACAACTATTTTTCATGATATGATGAATACTTTCATGGAAGATTATGTGGATGGTATATTAGCAGAATTATACAATAGAGAAGAGCATTTTGATATCTTAGACAAGATTTTTGATAGACTAGTACAATATAAGTTGAGACTAAACCTGAAAAAAGTGTGCTTTTGTTAGACAACTCAGATAACCGGTGAACAACTAATAGGGAGGGGGGGTGAATCAGTTGTTAACATATTATAGAACTTTAAGCATTAAAACTATATTATCGGAATAGTAGATATAACAGTTAAGAACAAATACAAACCACAGAATATTTACCAACCATCCGTAAAAGATTACACCAACACTAGTACAAAACAACAATACATGACTTAAAAACCTACCAAAAATTGTAGATAAATGACTAAATTTGATCACGTGACCACTGATAGTTTATTGCCAGTCATAAATCAATTTGGTCACGTGACCACTAGTTGTTTTGATTGATCAATTTGGTCATCGATTTGTTCATTGATTTGGTCATTGATTTGGTCATCGATTTAGTCATTGATTTAGTCATATATTTAGTCACTAATTTAGTCATATATTTAATCACTAATTTAGTCATTGATTGCTGTTATCTGGTTATTTATTTAGTCATGATAGTCACTAATTTAGTCATACATTTAGTCACTAATTTAGTCATATTTAATCATTAATTTAGTCATATATTTAGTCACTAATTTAGTCATATATTTAATCATTAATTTATTCATTGATTGTTGTTCTCTAGTCATTTATTTAGTCATATTAGTGATTTATTTAGTGATATATTTAGTCATGAATTTAGTTATATATTGAGTCATTAATTTAATCATTGTTTATTGTTATATGGTCATTTATTTAGTCATCATAGTCATTATTTTAGTCATATATTTAGTCCTTATTTTAGTCATATATTTACATCCATTGGTATTATATTTAATCATTTTTTTTACTAGTAGTATATTTAATCATTTTATAGTGCAAAAATAATATAACACTAAACTCAAACTAGATCATAAAAGAAAATAAAAATATTACATATACGAACAAGCTACATGTTAGAATTAAAAGGTTGATTGATCATCATGAAAAACAAGGTAATATGCAATAAAAACTATAATGCAAATATGTATATATAAATCAAGTTATAAGATGTCAAATCTGTCTAAGGGTATATATGTAAATCTAATAAAAAATGTCAAAGTTGTCTAAGAGTTTCCAACTCTTTCAAAATATTCAAAGTACTGCATAAAACAATAAGAAACATGTTAAACATATTCAACTATATCATTTTATATAAATATTTTAATGGCCACCTTGCGAAGGTTCCCTCTTTCTCTTTTAGACGGATGACTCCATCTTTATTGTCTTCATAAGGAAGAGGTATGTTACTTGTGACCATTAAAATGTTCACATTTGCATCGCCTATTCCTTTTAAGTTTACTCCATGTAGAATAGATAGGGAGTGAATCCTCCCAATGCCAACAACAATACTATCAAATGGATCCAACAACCTAACTTTATCACCTTCATTGAATTTATCAATACGTTTCTACAAAAAGAAAAAAATAACACATTATATTAATAAATATATGTAATGATTACCCTTATTTTCATAATAAAATAACCATTAATTTAATAGTACATGTGTTAAAATAACTACAAAAAGAAAATTTGAAAAAAATTGCAATGATTCTACAACTAAAAAAACAAGACATATAGCAGACCAAAGCTATGAATTTAATGTAATAGTCATACAATCATAAGAAATACTACAATGTCAGTAAAATTATTTTTGTGAATGCATTTTCTTATAGTATTCATACAAAAAATAAGAACATGAAATTAAGGTAATAATTGAAAAATAGAAATCATACAAAAAATAACATACATGACTATTGTTCATCCAGTATTACTGATGCATTCAAATACTAAAAGTCTTCATCATTTACTTTGATCACACCAACAAAATAATGACAATTATAAAAATAAGAGTGTCTATGGTAACACACAGGACTAGTTTGATTAAGCACATTAAACAAGGTGAAAGTATCAAAATTTATCAAGTAATAGAAATTTGAGTCAACGAGGTCTTTGGACCCACACAGCTCTTGCAAGGCAATGTATCCATGCAAATATGTATGGAACAGTATAGAAACATAGTGTACAAAACCTGAAGTGATTAATTTTATTTCATTGTCAATTACATTCTATGGCTTTGGAAGATCCACAAGACTCTTAGAAACATAACCTGCCAATACCTGCACAAAGCTATGGATATTATTTCTCAAGTTTAGTCTATGAATTCTTTGAGGTTCTATGTGATTGTCTTGATTTTTCTACACTAATGGATTGCTCATTATTTCTTGAATCTTACTGGCTTTGATCATTGTATTTATTATCCCGACTCATTATGATTCTATCATTTGAAGGCACTTATTCACTGCCTTGCAACCCTGCCCTAGGGTTTATGACTATTATGAGAGCTACCTTATTTCTATACTAATGGCTCTATCGAATAATACCACTTTCTCTCTTAATGATTGTGATTTTACCTCCTTGTTACACCCGACATCACTAGCTCACACAATTCTCTTCTTTCACATGATGTTATGTCCTTGATGTCATAGTCTTTATTCACTATATGAACAAATTTTGGGACTGTTATTTCCATCTTATTTATGAGTATGACTATGTATGCCTAAAACTATGCAATGTTCTTGAAAACTATGGACTTCCCCTTGTTGAGTATCTTTCATGGGTTAGCCATAGTCCAAGATTCTAACAAAGACATCATAAGGAAATGGGTCTCATTATAGCCAAGTTGAAAGCATATCTCAAGTTCAAGTGACACAAAGACCAATGGTGGGACAAATCTAAGGTTCAAAAGTAGTCTTTGCTCATAGGTATGAATGAAGGTAGTCAAAAGTAGTCAAAAGATTCATGGTTACAAGAGAAGTCTTCACCATCAAAACACAATCATCACCCTACCATGAAGGTAATAAAGTTTTAACACCCTTAGTATGGGCAAAAAACTATATTAAATAGTGATCAAGAAAGCCTTGTCATCCAAACACCAAAGCCTAGGATTTCCTTTATCCTATAGAGTAGCAACAAAGAAGGAAACAATCTCTTAGTCCCATAACATGATCAATCAAGATAAAAAATAATCACTGAATAATATATAGTTATGAGAACATTCACACAAAAAGTCTTAACATAAAAAAAGAGATGCAGTCAAGAATCATTGTCACAGTCATCATAGTCACTGGTGTGATTACTTCTTTGTATCTTTAATGAAGGTTACTCACATTGTAGCCTTATTGTTTTGATGGAGAACTTTGACTCTTTGATACTTTAGCTATAGTGCCCTTGCTTGTTGTTCTAACTCTTTTATTGAATATTCTATGTATGTTCATTACTAACCATGAACAATATAGCATGAGGTCATGACTACTATTTATGGTTGTAGCTTTTAAGTCTCTGATTTTTAATGTATAACTGTAGGTCACCACTATCCTAGTCACTGTCCTTTTTCACTCCTCATAAGGTCTTTTGAGACTGGTTTATTTGTATTAATTATGGTTTTACAGTCATTCACTAATATTATACCATTCTTTTAACAAATATTCACTATTTGTGTAAACTAATTCATTCCTTCAGTATTCTCTTTGATGGGCTTTGTGACTCAAACCTTCATTTTCATGCTTTGAAAATGAGTGAAGTATCTTTGTATCTTTGGTGATACTATGTTGGAATTTGCTTGAAGATTGTATTAATGATATTTTATGTTGTCATTGATGTCAATTAACCGGTAATGTTATTATCGTAATCATGTTTTGTAACCAGTAGGAAGAGCTAAAGTGAAGGAACTGTAACCGGTAAGAAAGTTTGTGGAGTAAACTGGTATTGCTAAGTATTAGAGAGTTGAACCAGTAAACCCTACCTGTTGTTTTGACAAACCCTAACCAATTAAGTTTGGTGAATTGGTTATATTGGTTTATAATTTGATGTCGAGCGGTAATTGTATGAAGACAGTTTCAAAGTGATTTTGGTGCATTGAGGTAACTATTTTTTGTCTTGGGAATGAGCAAGTATATTACATATAATGCAAAGCGTCTGATGAGTTATTGAGTTCGATGAAGCGGTAATCAAGGAGAAATTGATTCTTTCTTGAATTATGTGTAGAGATTGTTATGTAATCCAATGTTCATACTTTAACCGACTTGTTTGTAATCTCTATGAGAATTAGGTTTTTGTTGTGTTAATGACCTAGTTGATTTGTTTATAAGGTTGATGGGTTGTTTAGTTTTAAGTGTGTTGGCAAAGTTGAATTGAGTGTGTGGTTGCCAAACCAGATGACGTATCTGCAGTTTGAGTAAAGGTAGATAGGAGCATGAAAAGGATCTGAACAAGCAAGTGAAGTGCTATTTAAATAGATCAGCAAACTCTTGTTATTTTCTAACAATTACAGCAGTTAAATCCCCTAACTGAGTAAGCTCTAACAGGATTGATGTTATTCAAATACTCTAACAAGGTGATCCATTAGTTTGGATTCTAAATCCTTTTGAAAGGTTACTCATCACAAGGTATTGCTTCTAACAAGGCATTATAGTCAATCCCTTAACCGGGTGATTCTTAACAGGATCAGTTCTTAACAGAACTTTTTGTAAAGCTTTAACAGGATTGGCTCCTAACAGGGTGAACTTTAGAAGAGTTTAGAATTTCTTGTGAGTACCATCTCACCATGGTTTTTCCCATTTGGGTTTAGTCGGGCAAATATAAAATTTCCATCCCATATGCATCCTTGTTTGAAGTAATGCTTATCTAATTCATTGGTCAAGAAATTTGTTTAAATTTTTTCTCATGTAATTCGGTCTTTGTTAAGTTCCACTGCGTTGAACTTGAACCTTGAACTTGAACTTGAACCATTTTTTTTTTTGGTTCAAGGTTCAAAGTTCAATAGGTGTTGTTTTGAATGTTTATCTTTCCACGCAATTTTAAGCTTTACTAGTCCTTGTCGGCATTTTTGCACTCTTTGAATCTTGAACTTGAACCTTTTTGGTTCAAGGTTCAAGGTTCAAGATTTGTCATGTTAGTGTCGTGTTGTAGTGGTTTCACAAGGCTCAGAGTTTTATGTGTAGGTTTCTTGGAAGACATGTGACTTACCACGTGGTGATGGCGTGGACTTTTAGAACATGATAGATGGCCACCGAGAGGGAGGAATATTCTTTGTTCAATGATTTGAAATCTGCCATTTATGGTAAGTATGTGTGAGGATCTGCTATGTCAGAAGTGAAGTGACTTATTATTTAAGGCATGCTTCAGTGCAATCATTTCAAAGTAAGGTCACACGAACGAGAAGTAAGGAGGGAAGCTTTTAGTAATGATGGGTAAGATTTTCTCGGCTTTAAAACTGAGTAGTTGTCTCATCGGGATTATTATTTTCTCGAAGAGATTTTGAGAAGGAGTTTTCGGAGCCAGAAAAATAGGCTGCAATAGAAGGTTACAGAGGATGGAGGAAGGTATGTTCAAGAACTTTCTAAATTGTTATAGTTTGTTTTAAAATATCTGGGTATTCTATTAGCTGCTTGTTTTTGTTTCCACTTTCCTTCTTTGCCCAGGATTAATTTGGGAAAACCACGAACTAAGCATGAGGCATATTTTGCCCAAATTGGTGAGCTCATCTTCCCTTGTAAGCTCTTTACCAGAGTTAGGTGATACAATGCTAATTCGGCTAGATTTAGATGTCTTTCTGGAGAGAGTAAAGACTTCAACCACATACCCCATGATGAGAGATGTAGCACAGAGTGGATTATTCGAAGCTGTTGCCTTTCCCACAACTGCTCCTTGCCCTGAGTTATTCTTAGAATATATGAATCATTATGAAAAGGGTAATAGATGCATAAGGAAAAATGATGGTGAAGTCTTCTTGTCTATTGATAGATAGACGGTAATGGCAGCCATGGGTATTCCACATCGAGAACCCTATCAAGACTGGAACATTGGTAAATCCTATGGAATTTTCTCTAAGAAAAAGCAGTATTATAGAATGGTACTTGCATGGAATTGGCTCCTAAGATTCAAAAAGGGGCTTGAAGCTACCAAGACCTTTAACTCATGAACATTTAACTCCTGCAATCTGAGACTTGGTAATACTGTTGAGTAGGGTAAAGGGTAATTCTCATTCTTTTTACTGGGAGAACTGGATGTATTTCTTCATCCAGGTCACTCTGGATAGAAGTCGGTTCATCGACTGGGCAACTGTCATTGCGGAAAGGTTACATGTCAAAGGTTTGAGTAATTATCTAGGAATGCCTAATTTTAATATGTCATCCTATCTATTGTATATGCTTGCCTGTGTGAGAGAATGGTCGGGGTTGTCTCATGTAAAATGGGTTCAAGGCACAAATATTTATGAGTATCATCCTAATCTGACTTTGAAACGGCATGTTGATGATTATCTCTGTTGCAATGATGTTTTCCTTGGAAGGCTGACCTTTGAACTATAGGGTAATTTGCATAGAATGCAGAAGCAGTTGAGCTTGTTAACATATATGGCAGTTTCTTTACACAGTTCAGCCATTTCACTTATCTAAGAGTTGGAGGATTTAAGGGTGAACCCTTTAGACTTCCCAAGTACATCTCAAACTCCTGCATTTTGATCAAAGTTTCTAGATAGCTTGCTTATGTCACAAAAGATTATGGTGAGGACTCCGACACAAGTGGGATTTTTCCCATTGAGTTAGGCCATTATAGTTGTAGGTCAGTCTCCAATGCAGTGAACCTTGAACTAGAATTTAAAAGGTTTCATTTGAAGACCTTTGTAAAAAGGGATAACTTTGATAGTAAGGGTTTCTTTGCTCAGTATGTGAAGAAGATGGTACCTGATCAGCATATTCCTCAGTTGGAGGATTACTGGGAGGGTTGCCAGGATGAGTTTGAAGTACGGAGAAGGAGTTGGTCTAGATTAAATTTGAAGAAAATTCATGACATGAAATTGCCCATGGATACCTCGGGTGTCACCGCCGATGATGAGAACATACTTGACTCAGAGTTTATGAAGTGGGTCCATGATGAACCTCTTTCAGAAGTGGATTGGAGCAAGAAGATTGGGGATAGTATTCAGAAATGCACCTTCAGTGTAATTCGTAGGATGGAAAATTGTCTTAGGATTTTCCGATTTCATCTGACATGAACAACTAGTTCAAGAAGCAAAAGTGGGAAAAGGAGTACCACAATTAAAAATTCTGTTTTGACTAACATTCCCATTTCTGATGCAGGAAAAGGATAGGCAAGGATTAATGAAGAGAAACTTGACATCAAGGTTGAGCTTTCTATTGTTGGTCAAGTTACCAAGTCGAGGTCCAAGAAGGGTTTCAAGCCGTCGACCTCTCACCTCATTCTGGATTTGGATGTAGAGGAAACACCGAACAAGATGACATCCCCTATTTTCGAGGTAGATAAGGTTTCAATTGACATAGATACTATTTTTCAGGACCCAAGAGCCCTACTTTGCTTCAGTTGTGTGGTTTTCAATAAAGTGCCCTGTTGTTTGGGTAGAATAAGGAAGTTGTGTTTTCGAAATGAGATGAGAAGAGAAGAATGATCCGTTTTTGGGTGGTCTGCTTAACCATAGATTCTAGATTCTTGTGTTGATCTACCAATCAACCATCCCCAGTTAGAGCCACTATAGGGACTCATTAAAATTGAGTCAATTTTAGAGGCCCAATTCAAAATTTTGGTCTGCATGTCAGAAAAGTACCTAAATGAGTCAGTTTAAAGGGCCTAGTTTGCGAGAGGGCAAAATGGAGCTGGTTGATTTTTAGAGGGTAAGGCTCGGGATTCATGTCCTACACCTTTCATTTGGCCTATTTAGTGATGTACAACTTTCAAAATTCAGTTTGGAAAAGTTTATGAGGTACCCATTTTGAGGGGTGAGCTGAAAGTGCATTTTAGGTACAAATGTAGATTTTATTGAGTAGCCTACTTTGAGCGATTACATCTTTTTCCCTATTGATTGTCATGAATAAATTCAAAGTGGATTGGATTCTATGCATAAATGTGAGTTATCCTACAAAATTTCAAGTCCTAAAAAATCCATTTGCTCAGTTTTCAAAGCCAAATCCATATGCAGTTTGTGTGGTTTGACTAGTCCTTGTTTCGACAGCTAGTCGGAGCCCTGTTTTGCACAAATGTAAAAGTTGCCTTAGTAAGTGTTATGACATAATATTTACTCCAGGTTATTACTGGTATAAATGATGAGCTACGTTTCAAATTTTAAGCCTCTATCAATCCATTTGATTGGTTTTCAAAAGGGTTCATTTAGCCATCATTTTCAGTTATTTGTACTTTCGATGCTATATCAGTTTAAGTAGTTGTTTTATGAGCACGCCATTTGCATCCAGTCAGGCTTTTGGTCAAACCGAGAATTCAAAGTTTTAACATGTACTTCAAGGTACTTGTGTTTCAAATTTGAGGGTCTACGGAGGTCATTTGATATTTTTGAGAAGGGCATCATGTGTTGCTAGAACATTGACTTCATCAGGTCCGCAGTGTTGACAAAGCCAGTTGGGCATTTTTGAAAATTGATATCTCTTCGCTCAGGACTCATCTTGAGAAACCATTTGGTAGATTTCATGCTTGCATATTAGAGTACACGCTTGTCAGGTGACGAGCTCTAGAAAGGTGTTTTGACAAGTTTGAAAAATATGTCTTCATGATTAAATGCGAAAATGTGGCTTAATCGTCTGGAGGTTGAAAAATTCAGTGTGATGATCCGAAAATGATGCTGATTGTTTCCAGAGGTGTGTTTGAGATCCGTGAGTCACTTTAGAGGTCAGTTGTATGAAAACAAATTTTTTTTTAGTCGGACCCACTTTGGGACCTGACCTAGCCCATGCTTGTGCACTAATTTTTATGGCGAATTGTTCAATTTTCATGGTATGCAATCTCCCTTTTGAATAATGATGATGCTAGAGAAAGTTGCAGATTAGATATTTGTTAGTCTAATCATTGTAAAGAGAAGATGATGATAGTATGCCTTTGATGAGAAAATTGGGAATTTTATGTATCCCTATGTACCAGAATTTGCATAATTGAGGTAACCTCTTCTTTTTATTTTACGCCATCGTAAAGAGTGACATAGAGGACACAAAGTGGAGTCTCTGGAATACCGTTCATAATTATTGAACCAGCTAATGTTGTGGTTCCAAAATGGTTGGATTTTGGTGTGCTCGACCAAGCAAGACAAGTTATTGCCAGCCAGAGATCTCCATCCACGTCTATGGTGAGTTTATAGAGGGAAAAACGTGGAGTGTGGAGTGGGCATTTAATTTTATAAGCAATCAAGCAAATGTGTTGGCAAGCATGAAGCCAAATCCTCCCTGCGTGGTCATTAGAAGGCAATGTTTTTTAAAACAAAGTTCAAATGCAGATCTGGCAGGTGTAATGCTAGTCAAACTCCTCCTCACGTGCCTCCTTATCCTCCTTGCTTAATGTGGTGTGGTGGATGGTTTGTAGAGTATGTTTGTGTGGATGGGGAAGGGGTTACAGGTTTGGAAGATATGAAGCAAGTGAAAAACCCAGTATCCTCCCTCTGCATCATGGCGAAGGTAATTTTCATGAGGTCTTCAGGCAAGATGCAATTTGCAACAGCAACCAAGTCCTCCTATGTGGTTTTTGGCAAATGGGGGCTGCAGTCTAATGTTGTGGAAAATCATGTTTTTGGTAGAAGGGGCTACAGAAAGTTTCAAATGCTCCAAGAAAACTGCAACAACCTTCCCCCTCCAACATTTTTCCTCTCCTCCCTACTAGACGTTGTATTTGGTAAAGGAATTGCAGTTTATTGTTTGGCAAAGAAGGTAGCAAATACTTTGCAAAGCTAATGCTCACGTGGTGGACTGTGGAAGGGGTAGCAGCACATTAAAATGGCCTTCAGCAAGTGCAAACCATAGTCTTCACTCTCTCTATGCATGGTGGATGAAAAAGGGCATTAGAGTTTTCAGAACCCCCCATTACAGCTATAGAAAATTCCAAACAAATGCAACGTGGTTTTTGAAATAGCATTGAATTTCAAATACAAATAAAAATTTCAATCACCTCTCCCTCATGTGAGCATGAAACCTCTAGCATCCTCCCTTGCAGCGTAGCGTGGTTGGAAAGACCATAGATTTCCAAGCAATGACAGAAAATGCCATTAAAGCTCTCAAGAAAGCTTTCAAATGCACAGTGCAAGGCAAAACACAATATCCCACATTCACTGGAAAGTGTTAGTTTTTAATGTTTATAAGCAAAACCTTACCCATCTATAATGTCAAAGCCATCTGGGCTTTTGATGGATGGTGTTGTTGGGCACCCAAGGTGGGCCCACACACGGGCCCGGATCCCAAGGCAATCGGAGGAGGTGACTAAGTGATGACCAGGTGGGCCCCATAGAGGCACACTTCTCGAGGAGGGCTGGCTTAACTAGTGAGTAGGTTGTAGAGGATCCGACGAAGCGTGTGATTTCGGAGCCTGAAGATGCCTGCTAGTTAAACCTTGTGAAACAACGAAAAGAGGTAAAGGTCATGCAGGTTCAAGCCGATCTGACAGTGCGCGTGACTTCGCGAGGGCGAGATGCATGCGAGTTAAAGGCCGTGAAATGGCAAAAAGTACATGCAAAAATTGAGATGGCTAAAGACCCTACAAGTTCGAAAGATCCAATGGCTCGTGTGAATTCATGAAAGGAAGATGCTCACCGGATAAGCATTGCAAAATGGTGAAAGCCAGGTGGTGATGATGTGGCATAGAGGTGGTGCTGAGGTGGCCAACAAGCAAGCGGACACGTGCTGGAGTGATGAGGTGTCATCCTAGGTGGCACCCAGAGGACCCCATCGACCAATCAGTTCCCGCCACGTGGCAAAGTGTCAGAACACAATCAGAGCAAAAAACAAAATTAAAATCAGTTTATTATATAGTGCAGACTATATTGAAAATTCAAAAATTTAAATGATGTGCACACATAAAGGATTAATTCGCTCAGGGTCTCAGTTTTGCCCAAAATATGAAGTGTTATATATCGCTGGAAAGCTCTCGGAATGAGGAATCTGGTTGGGCAGTTAATTTTGACAAATGTGGGATATTTAGAGAGGAGTTTCCACAAGAGTGAAATTAAGTTAGAGAGGAGATACTAGGCAATTTCAATTGCAGATTTGATTTTCTTCCCTCTCCTTCTTATTCTCAATTCTTCTCATTTTGTAAGGTTTCCAAAAATTTTGAGAATGGCTCTATATTTTCATGGCTTCCAATTCTAAGTTTTCTTCCAGATTGTACAAAGTAGGGCTTTCCTTTCAGTAATGGAGTTCAATTCTTTGCTATAGGTGTTCTTAGTTGCAGGTTCTTGTGTATGTAAGGCATACACAAATTCACACAGAATTTGTCTCTGGATTTGTATTTTCATTATATTCAAATCAGATCCTCAAGGAGGCTGAGATTTGTTATCTCAAGGAGGTAGTTGTGATTATTTGCAAGAATTCTTCTAGGAAGAATTTAAATTCTATAATAAATCATGAATAATGGAATATAGTTTCTAGATTTGATATTTTTTGTGAGTGAGCTGAGTAATGCATTTATGCAATGCATTAAATGCATGAATACTTAAGAATGAAAAAGGATATGTAGTATAAGTTTTCATCTATAATTTGATGTGTGACTCTGTTGCCCTTGGATAAGGCACTGATTATGCAATTAAGGGGATTCCCAAATAATTTAAAATCCAATCAGAATACATTTAGTTTATGTTATATTTTGAAATGTTTCATCTATCTCATGCTCAAGCATAGTTGAGTTTTATGTGTAGATCTAGCCCATCTGCAATAAACTACTTGTTTTAGAGCCTTGGTGAGATCTATTTGTTTATGTTGATGTTGACATAGGTTTGTAATAGGTTTAACTCTAAGCATCAAAGGTATACCTGCCTAGGTTTTGCAGAGCCTGAAGAGTAGAAGGATTCATATCCTTGTCATGTTGTCCAAGCCCTAAGGTTCTTCATAGATTGAATTGGCTACTTCATAGATCAATTGCAGGTGTTCTTGGGTTATCACTTTTGGTGAACAACAAAAATGGCGACTTTGCTGGGGAATTAAATGGATTCAAATGTTTGATTGATATGGTTAGAAGTGGAATGTATTCTTCCTCCTGTCAATTTCATATCCAGTTAGTCAGTCCAATGCATATGCATAGAGTTGAAAGTAGTTTTATGGTCAAGAAAATGCTCCTTGTTCTGGATCTGCAGAATGATATGTGTTTCATGTCATATTTTATGAAGGAGTAACAGTGAATTTATATTGTTGAGAGTTGCAAGAAGTTCTTGCAGCTGTGTGTGAATTTTTCCCCAATTCCTTATTTGGGTGGTGACTCTGTGGTTCATACCAGTGTTAAATAGCCTAGAAGAGTGTTGATTGCAGTGAGATTGAAGGAGTAAAGAGAATTAAATTTGTGATTGGATGGTTCTGCTGTTCAAAATATCCTTTGTGCAAGAGGTGGCGACTTTGTGATAAAAGATCATGCTAAAAGTAAAGTAAATCTCCAGATATACAAGAGTTTATAGCTGCAAATCTCTAGGTATTTTCAGAGGTTTCAAATGCAAAGATGTTTGTTTTGAAAATTAGAATGTGTAATGTCATTTTCCCATTTAGTGAACAACACTAGTCTAGAGGGAAAGAGGAATCACAAAAAATTAATTTGCATAACTATGCTGCTGAAATATCCAATGTTTATGATCTTCCGTAGTATGCAAATTTAGGAAAAACTTTGTGTCAAGCAATGTTATGAATAGTTTCAGTATAAGGATATGTGCGTGAAGTTTTTTATCCAGGATTGTATAATCATTTGTGGGAGTAGGAAGAAATGAGTTGTGAAGTTTTTCAACCCCAATCTTATCCACATAGAGCCATGCTTGGTGAAGTGTCACAACCATATAATAGGAGAAGTTTCATTATGAAGTATTATGCTGCTCTAAACTTTTAAGGTATTCCAGGTTACCCAAATCCCATACCCACAGAAATCAGAAAGTATTTGCCAATTTTCAGTGGGAAGAAATCAGAATCAGCATGTTAACATGTGAAAATAGTTTCAGATTTGATAGGAGAATTTGAAATTTGTGAGGAAGATATATGCATGAAATTGTTTGTTTAGTCATTGAAAGAAGATGCAAGAGATTGGTTTTTTTTTTGCCAGTGAATTCTATTACCTCATGGGAAGAATTGATTTCAGATTTCATGGATCAATTCGATGAGAACGTGAGTGATTATGACTTGTTGAAAGAATTCACTTATATACAAATTAGGGAAGATGAATTGATACCAACATTTAACATCAGATTTTCACAAGCATTGACTAAAATTTCTAGAAAGTACAAGTTTGAAGATAAAGTATGCCTGGATATTTATATGAGTTCTTTTGGTAAGAAGATGGGTTTCCTATTGAGAAACAAAGAACCCAAAACCTTGTATGAAGCTTTTAACACAGCTAGAGAGATTGAAAATAATTTAAAATTTGGGATAGCCAAGAAATTTATGTCTTTTGTAGTTTCTTGTCAAAATACCTTCAATGGTGAAATACCATGTGAAGCTCAACCAATCATTCCTTATCTAGGTGCATCAAGCTTTGCAGTTCCAAATGGTTTTGTTCATGCATATGTTTCAGATTTGAATGAGAGTCAAGATCCTCTGCTGTTAATGTCAATTGCCTCTCACAGTAATGATGGAATGATTAGTGTGCAATGTTGTGATAATACTGATACGGAGATTGATATATACAAGGGATATGTACCATTTGATTTTATGTCAGTTATGTTGACTATGTGACTGCAAATTACCAAGTTAATCATGAATCTCCTAAGGTTAACAACAATAAAAATTATGGTAATGATGACCATCAATCTTTAAATGTTGCTGATGTATTTGATGTTCAAATACCAAATACTAAAGGATCACCAAATGTTGATTATGTAAGTGAAGTTGTGCAATATGATGAAAATCAGATTTTGGTTAAGTCTGATAAATCTGAAAATGAAATTGTGAATGATGTTGATAATGTGTTCAGTGCAAGTATACCCAGTGATGAATGTGTTTCAGAATGGAGTGGTGTTGCTGATTATGAGGATAATGAGTTCTATTCCCAGCACCTTGAAGGTATGCAAATGAACAATGAAGATCAATTTCAGAATGAGAGCGATCTTGGCACAAGTGTTTCACTTCCTTTTGATCAGTAAATGAATGCCAATCATGTAGCTAATGATGGTTATGAGAATTCTTATTATTCATCTTGTGAAGATGATATAAGAGAAGACCAAGTTACGTGCCTCAGTTATGAATCTGAAAATGGAAGTGTTTTGGAAGATAAGAACATCTGTGATAGTGTTGGTAATGTTCTATTTTTAGATTTAAATGAACCCACATTTGGATGCTTTCAGAATTTCAAGTACCATGATGAGGATGTGAATGTCGATAGTATGCTTGAACCGGATTTGGAGTTCTTTGCTTTTGATACAAATATCCATGGTGCTGATTTCATTGATGAGAATGATGAAATTTCCCCTTGTGTTGAACAAGTTTGTAATGTTGATAAAGTTCCGAACAGCAGTAACATGGGTTGTAAGAATTTACTTCATGATGAAAACAAGAGGCATGGGTTATGTGATGACTTTTTTAGACCACAAATGGAAGTGTTTCAGGTGGATGTAAGTTTTGATGAAGAAGATTTAACTGAGGATTTGCTTCAGCCAGAGGTATGCATTCTTTTCCATGAATGGGATCTTGAGAATGCGGAAGTTTTGAGTTTGATAAACAAGGAGAGTATGGACTGTGATCAGCATAGTGAAGTATCACATCTGGATTGTAATGATCATGTTCCTTGTTTGCATCAGTTGGTTAGTAGTGTCCCTCATTCTATTAATTTAAATGGTAATAAGACATGTGCTGATAGGAATTGCAATGTTGAGAATGAGTGTTTTATTTTTCAAGTTTAGCATGATGATGTCTTTGCAAGTGGTAGAATTGATTGGGATAATGAAGTGTATTGTAGCTCGTGGGAAGGCCTCTATGGTGAATTGTCTCATGTTTTTACTTGTGTTGAAGTAGTGTGTGATTACAAAGTTCAGAATAAGACAACAGGTATGCACACTAGTTGTTGCAATAATGAAACAACAAAGGTTGATTATAAAAGTTATGCTTAGTTGTTATTCAAAGGTTCCTCTATTTGGATCAGGATATCAAGAGATGAAAATCAGATTTTTGACAGAGGTAAATGTTTGTAAGTGGAGCAGTTATAATCAATTATGAGTTTATCTGTATCTATTGTATAGTTGCTTTGCCTCAGTTGTGTGGTTTTCAATAAAGTGCCCTACTGTTTGGGTAGAATAAGGAAGCCCTATTTTCAAAATGAGATGAGAAGAGAAGAATGATCCGTTTTTGGGTGGTCTGCTTAACCATAGATTCTACATTCTTGTGTTGATCTACCAATCAACCATCCCCAATTAGAGCCACTATTGGGACTCATTAAAATTGAGTCAAGTTTAGAGGCCCAATTTGAAATTTTGCTTTGCATGTCAGAAAAGTACCTAAACGAGTCAGTTTGAAGGGCCTAGTTTGCGAGAGGGCAAAATGGAGCCAGTTGATTTTAAGAGGGTAAGGCTCAGGATTCATGTCCTACACTTTTCATTTGGCCTATTCAGTGATGTGCAACTTTCAAAATTCAATTTGGAGAAGTTTATGAGGTACCCATTTTGAGGGGTGAGCTGAAAGTGCATTTTAGGCACAAATGCAGATTTTATTGAGTAGCCTACATTGAGTGATTACATCTTTTTCCCTGTTGATCGTCATGAATAAATTCCAAGTGGATTGGATTCTATGCATAAATGTGAGTCAGCCTACAAAATTTCAAGTCCTAACGAATCCATTTTCTTAGTTTTCAAAGCCAAATCCATTTGCAATTTGTGTGGTTTGACTAGTCCCTGTTTCGACAGCTAGTCGGAGCCCTGTTTTGCACAAATGTAAAAGTTGCCTCAGTAAGTGTTATGACATAATATTTACTTCAGGTTATTACAGGTATAAATCATGAGCTACGTTTCAAATTTTAAGCCTCTATCAATCTGTTTGATTGGTTTTCAAAAGGGTTCATTTAGCCATCATTTTCAGTTATCTGTACTTTCAATGCTATATCAGTTTAAGTAGTTGTTTTATGAGCACGCCATTTGCATCCAGTCAGGGTTTTGGTCAAACCGAGAATTCAAAGTTTTAACATGTACTTCAAGGTACTTGTGTTTCAAATTTGAGGGTCTACGGAGGTCCTTTGATATTTTTGAGAGGGGCATCATGTGTTGCTAGAACATTGACTTCATCAGGTCCGCAGTGTCGACAAAGCCAGTTGGGCATTTTTGAAAATTAATATCTCTTTGCTCGGGACTCATCTTGAGAAACCGTTTGGTAGATTTTATTCTTGCATATCAAAGTACACGCCTATCAGATGGTGAGCTCCAGAAAGGTGTTTTGACAGGTTTGAAAAATATGTCTTCGCGATTAAATGCAAAAATGTAGCGTAATTGTCT
The DNA here is from genome assembly GCF_030272615.1 of Cryptomeria japonica. Taxonomy (NCBI): domain Eukaryota; kingdom Viridiplantae; phylum Streptophyta; class Pinopsida; order Cupressales; family Cupressaceae; genus Cryptomeria; species Cryptomeria japonica. Next base: position 38,008,974 of record NC_081411.1, on the reverse strand, counting down.
GGAGTTTGCAAAATTCAGTCTGATGATCTGAAAATGATGTCGATCATTTCCAAAGGTGTGTTTGAGGTCCGTGAGTCACTTCAAAGGTTCGTTGTATGAAAACCAAAAAAAATTTAGTCGGACCCTCTTCGGGGCCCGACCTGGCTCATGCTTGTGCACTAATTTTTGTGGCGAATTGTTCAGTTTTCATGGTATGCAATCTCCCTTTTGACAAATGATGATGCTAGAGAAAGTTGCATATTAGATATTTGTTAGTCTAATCATTGTAAAGAGAAGATGATGATGGTATGCCTTTGATGAGAAAATTGGGAATTTTATGTATGCCTAAGTACTAGAATTTGCATAATTGAGGTAACCTCTTCTTTTTATTTCACGCCATCATATAGAGTGACACAGGGGACACAAAGTGGAGTCTCTGGAATGCCATTCATACTTATTGAACCAGCTAATTTTGTGGTTCCAAAATGGTTGGATTTTGGTGTGCTCGACTAGGCAAGACAAGTTATTGCCAGCCAGAGATCTCCCTCCACGTCTATGGTGAGTTTGCAAAGGGAAAAACATGGAGTATGGAGTGGGCATTTAATTTTATAAGCAATCAAGCAAATGTGTTGGAAAGCATGAAGCCAAATCCTCCCTACGTGGTCATTAGAAGGCAATGTTTTTTAAAACAAAGTTCAAATGCAGATCTGGCAGGTGTAATGCTAGTCAAACTCCTCCTCACGTGCCTCCTTATCCTTCCTACTGAATGTGGTGTCGTGGGTGGATGGAGAAGGGGCTGTAGGTTTGGAAGATATGAAGCAAGTGCAAAAACCAGTATCCTCCCTCTACATCATAGTGAAGGTAATTTTCACGAGGTCTTCAGGCAAGATGCAATTTGCAGCAGCAACCAAGTCCTGCTGTGTAGTGTTTGGCAAATGGGGGCTGCAGTCTAATGTTGTGGAAAATCATGTTTTTCGTAGAAGGGGCTGTAGAAAGTTTCAAATTCTCCAAGCAAACTGCAACAACCTTCCCCCCCTCATATTTTTCCTCTCCTCCCTGCTGGATGTTGTATTTGGCAAAGGAGTTACAGTTTATTGTTTGGCAAAGAAGGTAGCACATAGTTTGCAAAGCTAATGCTCACGTGGTGGACTGTGGAAAGGGTAGCAGCACATTAAAATGGCCTTCAGCAAGTGCAAACCATAGTCTTCACTCTCTCTATGCATGGTGGATGAAAAAGGGCATTAGAGTTTTCAGAACCCCCCATTACAGCTACAGAAAATTCCAAACAAATGCAACGTGGTTTTTAAAATAGCATTGAATTTCAAATACAAAAAAAAATTTCAATCACCTCTCCCTCACGTGAGCATGAAACCTCTAGCATCCTCCCTTGCAACGTGGTGTGGTTGGAAAGAACATCGATTTCCAAGCAATGAAAGAAAATGCCATCAAAGCTCTCAGGGAAGCTTTGAAATGCATAGTGCAAGGCAAAACACAATATGCCACATTCGCTGGAAAGTGTTAGTTTTTAATTTTTATAAGCAAAACCTTACCCATCTATAATGTCAAAGCCATCTGGGCTTTTGACAGATGGTGTTGTTGGGCGCCCAATGTGTGCCCACGCATGGGCCTGGATCCCAAGGTGATCGGAAGAGGTGACTAAGCGGCGACTGGGTGGACCCCATGCAGGCATGCTTCCCAAGGCAGACTGGGCAAAATTTTGCAGAGAAGGGCCAAGTTAACCAGTGAGCAGGTTGCAGAGGATCCCATGAAGCGCCTGATTTCGGAGCCTGAAGATGCCCACTAGTTAAACCCTATGAAACAACGAAGAGAGGTAAAGGTCATGCAGGTTCCAGCCGATCCAAAGGTGCGCGCGACTCCGCGAAGGTGAGATGCACGTGAGTTAAAGGCCGCGAAATGGTGAAAAGCACATGTGAAAATAGAGATGGTTAAAGACCTTACAAGTTTGAAAGATCCAACGGCTTGCGTGACTTCGTGAAAAGAAGATGCTCACTGGATAAGCATCGCAAAATGGCAAAAGCTAGATGGTGATGATGTGACGTAGAGGTGGTGTTGAGGTTGCTGACAAGCAAGCGGACATGTGGCAGAGTGACGAGGTGTCATCCCAGGTGGTGCCCAGTGGACCCCATCGACCAATCAGGTCCTACCACGTGGCAAAGTGTCAGAGCACAATTAGATCAAAAATCAAAATTAAAATCAGTTTATCATATAGTGCAGACTATATCGAAAATTCAAACTTTTAAATGATGTGCACACATAAAAGATTAATTCGCTCAGGGTCTCATTTTTGCCCAAAATATGAAGTGTTATATATCACTGGAAAGCTCTCAGAATGAGGAATCCGATCAGAAAGTTAATTTTGACAATTGTGGGATATTTTGAGAGTAGTTTCCATGGGAGTGAAATTCAATTAGAGAGGAGATACTTGGCAATTTCAGTTGCAGATTTGATTTTCTTCCCTCTCCTTATTCCCAATTCTTCTCATTTTGTAAGGCTTCCAAAAATTTAGAGAATGGCTCCATATTTTCATGGCTTCCAATTCTAAGTTTTCTTCAAGATTGTATAGAGCAAGGCTTTCCTTTTAGTAATGGAGTTCAATTATTTGCTATAGGTGTTCTTAGTTGCAGGTTCTTGTGTATGTAAGGCATGCACAAATTCACACAGAATTTGTCTCTGGATTTGTATTTTCATTATATTCAAATCAGATCCTCAAGGAGGCTAACATTTGTTATCTCAAGGAGGTAGTTGTGATTGTTTGCAGGGATTCTTCAAGGAAGAATTTAAATTCTGTAATAAATCATGAATAATGGAATATAGTTTATGGATTTGATATTTTCTGTGAGTGAGCTGAGTAATGCATTTATGCAAGGCATTAAATGCAGGAATACTTAAGAATGAAAAAGGATTTGTAGTATAAGTTTTCATCTATATTTTAATGTGTGACTCTATTGCCCTTGGATAAGGCACTGATTCTGCAATTAAGGGGATTCTTAAACAATTTAAAATCCAATCAGAATACCTTTAGTTTATGTTATGTTTTGAAATGTTTCATCTATCTCATGCTGAAGCATAGTTGAGTTTTATGTGTAGATTTAGCCCATCTGCAATAAACTACTTGTTTTAGAGCCCTGGTGAGATCTATCTATTTATGTTGATGCTGACATAGGTTTGTAATAGGTTTAATTCTAAACATCAAAGGTATACCCACCTAGGTTTTGTAGAGCCCGAAGAGTAGAAGGATTCATATCCTTGTCATGTTGTCCAAGCCCTGAGGTTCTTCATAGATTGAATTGGTTACTTCATAGATCAATTGCAGGTGTTCTTGGGTTATCACTTTTGGTGAACAATAGTAAAGACAAAGAAGGAACTCTGGTAGCAGAGAGTAATTCATATCAGTTTGCCACACGTAATTGTAATCCAGAATTTTTCAAAAGTGCATCGAGAGTGGAGGGTGGCCAAGGTGATGATGGTGTCTGTCTAAGACACCAATCCGAGAGATCACACCGGAACCGAGTAGACGACATGACTAGCGCTGCTGGCAGTTGTCTGCTAGTGAGTCTAGTTATTTTCTTTGAGTTTTGGTTATATAGTTAGGGTTGCTTTCTATTAACTCTTACGAGTTAATTTTTACTCTGGTTAAAAAGAACTATTGGGTCTGGTGACCTATAAATATCTTTTGTAATGACTTTAAAGGGGTTTACTAAGTTTTTTGAAAAGACTATCTTTAAGATTAGCTACAAACATTTTGTGTATACAAAAAGTGGATGACCATCGGTGAATGCAAAATCTTATTAATAGCTATTTTTGGTTTGAAATCTGTGTGTTTGATTTATGAAGTTTGATTTCTGTGTAAATCTATTTCAGAGAAGGTGCTATTATACTTTCTATGTGTGCAGAAAACTATTGGCTAAATTCATCTTTATAGCTTTTTCATTTTATTTTAGTGTTCGTATGAAGTTTGTCGGCTTTATATAAAAAGTTATATATGGATCAGTGCTTGCATTCATTTTGTATTGACTGGTGTATGCAATTGCCTTTAAGTGCTTTCTAGTGAAAAGCATTCTATTGATTATATGTAATTTGGAGCCGAATGAATATTTACTAGAGGGAGTTGTACCTTAATTCAGAGCTTAATCAATTAAATGATTTTCCAGCTGTTTGGTAGAAAGTTTGTCTGCCCTTCTATGACCTGTAGTACTTAAGGATTAAACAAATAAGGAAAGACAAATCTGTTTACCAACAGATTTTTGGTGACTCTGCTAGGGAGCGAAGAGAATGATTGGTTAAAAAACCTGATCATCATTATAGTGTACTCTATTCTTCATAAATGGTTTTTCCTCTTGAAGGGTTTTTGCCTGTGTTGCAACCAAATCTAAACTGGGTACAAGAGGAACAAAGTAACATTACCTCATAGCTGGATACTCTAGCCTGGAGGCATAGAAGAAGTCGAGTAATCAGATCAGCCTGTGTTAGTCATTGAAAGAATAGTAGTTCCTAGGGTTTTCTTTATCCACATCTCTAATAATCAATTCCAGATTCCCAAACATTTGTTGCCTTGATTGCTCTACTCTGGACTCCAGGCCATTTACTAGATCCCAAAGGAGAGGGGGGGTTTCTGATTTCATCTTTGAAGAATTGAAAAATCTAAATTTCCAATCCACCTTCTCACCCCAATGAAGGGCAAGGAGTAGACCTCCATCTCCTTTGGCGTCATCACCCGCGTCTCCAGTTTGTCAAGCATTGGTCCTGCATGGTGTTACCATACCCATTTCATTTAATCCTACTCCTCTTAATATTATACTTCCAATGGCAGACAATAATCTGTGGGGGGCAGTCATAGGCCTATTGAACCTAGGTTTGAACCTTAACCCCTTGCCAAAAGCTGCCAGAGATCATTTGTCCAAATTTAATGAGGATGGGATGGTCACTATGGATGAGCATTTGAATGCTTTCAGTATAGCCTGTGGAGTAATAGTGGTTCAACATGAAGATGTGGCTATTAGGTTGTTTATCCAAACATTGACAAGAGTGGTAGCTAATTGGTTTTATCATTTGCCAAATAGTGTGATAACGACCTGGCAGGATTTGAAGACAAGATTCAAAGCTAGATTCAAGGTAGCTGAAGATGAACACTCCCTCCTAGCTCAGTTATCCCAATTGAAAAAGGAACTTATTGAATCCATGAGGGACTTCGTAGCGAGATTTGATAAGATTCTACACAAGATTTTAGTCAACCAAAAACCTTCTGATGATAATCTCAAATGTTTTTTTATTAATTCAATGCCCTCTGAAATAAGTTTCTTGATTCGTAGGCAAAGAGTTTCTGATTTTGAATGCCGCTAAAACTCTCACAGTTGAATTAGAGGATGATTTGATTACTGCGGGCAAATGGAAACGAGAAGTACAAACATCCAATGCTCAACCCACTACTTCCTCAAATCCTATTATTCAACGGTTAATGAATGATGTAATTGCTCTAAAGAGGTAGACTCCTAAAGTAAGTACTTCCTATTCCCAACCATATCAAGATGTTCCTAGGAGATATCCTAATCAACAGGGAGGAGGTGGAGGAAGACAATTACAATTACCCCCTATTCAGCAAAGACTTGCTATTGAAGCACCACCACTCAAGGCAAATTCTTGTGTGTTTCATTTAACTGATGAACATGATGGTTCTTCCTACCCAGAGATGGTTTATTTTTCTCAAATGATCAGTAAAGGAGAAACAATCTTAGAAGTGGATGAAGTAGGTTCCCAAAGTATGCTTGGCGACTCTAAAATTCATTATATGGAATATGTCTCCAACTCAAAAAGAGGAGGAAACATGTTGGTCTCTTTAGAGGATTCCTCATACGCAATTCTTACAAGAACTCAGTAGAATTTGAAATCTCAAGATGTTGTAACACCCTTACACAGTACTGAGAGACGAAAAGAAATCTTGACCCGTCATGGAGGTATGTCAAAAATGGTTCCAGGAATTGCTCCTTTAATTTCTGATTCTTTTACTAACCCTTTTGATATCATTGAGTTTTACAAGACATCTTGTGTTTAGATTTCTCCAGCTGAGTATTTGAAATTAAACCCAAAATAACTAGATAGGTTGGTTGAATTTGTCAAAGGGGATGATGCCCATGCCTTAGCAAGTGAAACCCAGACACCCATGAGTACTGATTCTCTAACACATGCTAATGTCAGTCCTTCTCTAGTAACTCCTAAGAGCTCATCGCAGACTGTTCCTCTACAAGATGATCTGCTTGAACCTAACCTTGAAAATAAACCAGAACCTTTCTATGTGTCCTTATATATTAACGGGCATAAGTTGAGTAATTGCATAATTGACTCGGGAGCATCCAACAATGTCGTGCCTTCAGCTATAGAAAAAGCTTTAGGTTTAACCCTAACAAAGACCTTTTGAAAATGTTACTCCATGGACTCCAAGCAGGTTCCTTTATTAGGTAAAATTAAAGATGCGCAGGTTGCCTTGGTAGCACATCCTGCCAATAGAATCAAGTTGACAATCCTAGTGGCTGACATTCCTGCTAGCTATGGTATGTTGTTGAGTCGCACTTTTTGTAAAGACATGGGAGGGGAAATTAAGATGGATTGGTCTTAAGCGTTGATCATAGTTGGAAAATAGAGAGTCCTTTTGCACCCTAAAATGAAGGCTAAGTACACAGTCTTTCCCTCTGATGATTTGAAAGCTCAAATTTTGTATCAAGATTGTGGCTTTAGCAACTACATGATATCAACTCACCCTCAAGATGAGAGTATGTTACTAGATGTACCTATAAGTCAAATGAACTCAGGTCTATGGAATTTAATGGGAGTTGTTCATCTTCTGGATCAGGGGCTGGGGTCATTTTGATACCTCCCCATGGGAAAGTCATTCCTTATTCTTTCAAGTTGGAATTCCAAAACATGAATAATATGGCCGAATATGTGGCCTTGCTATTAGGTCTGGCTAAAGCAAGGAGGTTGCAAATCAAAATGTTAAAGGTAAGAGGTGATGCAGAACTTATTGTTAAGTAGGTGAGGGGCTTATTTGTGGTAAAAAATGAGAGAGTGAGACACTATAGGAATCATGTTTGGGACAAGATCGAAGCCTTCGATGCTTTTTCAATTGAAGCCATTCCTAGGGAGTTTAATTCAAAGGCATATTCCTTGGCAATATCCACAGCGTTGTTGGTTCCTCACCCAAATTTCACAACCGACACCTACAGGGTTGAACTAGTTTATAGACCTAGTGTACCAGATAATTCTAAATCTTGGTAGGTTTTTGAAAATGATAAACAGATTCATAACTTTCTACAATGTGCTGATATTTTTACATCCTTGTTTTATGAGGGATCAGAGATGAGTTGTAAAGAGTTTTCTCCCGATATGCTAGAAGAATTACATGATGGGATGTTGTAGTTAAAAGGAAATAAAATTCCAAAGGGTTTAGTTTCTTTTGAATGCCTCTTCAACAGGAAAGATGGATATGTTAAGCAAAGAGATAAGGAAGCTCCAATGGTTCAAAGCTCCGGAGAGTATGAGCAAATTAACATTGGTATCAATGAGTACCCTAAATTTGTTAATTTGGGAAAATGTTGTTCTGAGGCAGAAAGAAAGAAGTTCATTGATTTGTTGGTTGAGTTTAAAGATGTTTTTGCATGGAGTTATAATGATTTGAAAAAATTTAGGGATGGTAAGTTTCAACATCAAATCCCTTTGAAACCAGGGGTTAACCCATTCTGATAGAAGTTAAGAAATTTTAATCCTAAGGTAGCAGAAGAGATTTTTCATGAGGTTGACAAGATGTTGAAGGCCCGAATTATTTATCCTCTACACCATTCTACCTGGATTGCAAACATAGTTCATGTTCGGAAGAAAAACGGTGAGATATGAATCTGTGTTGATGTTAGAAACTTAAATCAAGCAAGTCTGAAAGATAATTATCCCCTGCCTGCGATGGATCATATTTTACAAACTGTTTCCAGGTCAGAGATGATGTCTATGTTGGGTTGTTTCTCTGGGTATAATCAGATTAGTGTTGTGGAGCAGGATCAACACAAGACAACCTTTATAACTCCCTGGGGTACCTTTGCTTATAACAAGATGCCTTTCGGGTTGATTAATGCAAGAGCAACTTTTCAAAGAGCGATGGATCTTTCCTTTGGACATTTGAGGGATAAGATTATTGTGGTGTATTTAGATGATTTAACTATATTCTCCAAAAAAAGGAAGCATCATGTGCGGGATTTGAGAAAGGTTCTAGTGAGATGTAGAGAGCATGGGGTATCCTTAAACCCTAAAAAATATGTTTTTGGTATCACGGAAGGAAACCTTCTGGGACATATCATTTCATAGGAAGGAGTAAAAGTCGAACCACAAAGGGTAAAGGTGATACAATAGCTTAGTCTCCCTCGAATAGAAATGGAGTGAGGTCCTTCTTTGGACAAGTGAACTTCTTAAGACGTTTTATTCCTGACTTTATTGAAACTACCAAGTACATTGTGAATATGATGAGTGAAAAAGTAGCCTTTAAGTGGAATGAAGCTGGCAGAATAGCTTTTGAAGAGATTAAGAAGGCAATTACACATGCACCTACCCTGGTAAACCTAGATTTTAATAAGGACTTTATTATTTATTGCTATGCGTCAGAACATACTATGTCTGGGATTTTGGTACAAAAAGCTAAAGATAATGAGGAGGTGCTAATTTCCTTTATGAGTATTCCCCTGAAGAAACATGAGTTGAAGTACTCACAAATAGAGAAGTAGGCTTATGTGGTGGTAAAAGCCATGAAGTAGTTTAGGTATTATATACTCCACTCACATGCAATTGTTTTTGTTCCCAATTCTGTAGTAAAGGTTGTTTTAACTCAACAAGATGTTGGCATTAACAATAGAGAATCTTGGGTCTCCAAGATACAAGAATTTAATCTAGATATCAAGCCCACTAAACTGGCTAGAGGAAAAGGCCTTTGTAGATTGATGGTGGAGAATGAGTCCAAAGAGGAGGACAATTTACCTTTAACTCTGTTCGTTGATCATTAGGATTCTTGGTTCACCAATGTGGCATATTATCTTACGTATGGAGACTGTCCAGATCATCTTTCTCCTAGGGAAAAAAGGAATTTAAGGTGGAAAGCTGCAAAGTATAATATCTCAAATAACATATTGTACAAGAAGGGTTTAGATGGCATTTTCCTCTGATGTGTGGATGAACCACACCAAGAAGCTTTATTGAAAACTTTCCATAATGAAGCATGCGAGGGCCACTTTTCCTCTATGGTTACTGCATACAAAATCCTGAGAAACTATTATTATTGGCCGAGAATGTTCTAGGATGCATACACCTGGGTGGCGAGGTGTGAGAAATGCAAGTTGTTCATAGGTAAACCCCAGTTGGTCACTTTGCCATTGAGGCCCGTGGTAATTGAAGAACCGTTTAAGCAATAGGGGCTAGATTTTATTGGTCCTTTGAACCCCATTTCGAGTGTGGGGTACACTCACATATTAATAGCAATAGATTATTTCACTAAGTGGGTGGAAGCTATTCTTGTAAAGAAAACTACCTCAAAAATTGTGTGTACATTCCTAAAAGAGAATATCCTTGTCAGGTTTGGAGTCCCTCAAAAAATAGTCACAGATAATGCATCAAATTTCTCTTCATCCAAGTTGATCTTATTTTGCTATGATCATGGAATTTATTTGGCACACGCTTCTGATTATTATCCGTAGGGTAATTGTTCGGCAGAATCAAGTAACAAGAACTTGATTAACATCATGAGGAAGTTGCTTAGTGAAAATTTAAGGGATTGGCATAAGAAGCTACATGAAGCATTATGGGTGGATCAAACTTCACCGAAACGAGCCATAGGAATGTCACCATTTGAACTGGTATATGTGTAAAGCGAAAAATCACGATCGAACCCTAGTTGCTCTCCCCTCTTCCAACTCCAAGGAGAGAGAAGGGAGGTTGCTAGGGTTGATGGTTTTCACTTAGGGGAGAGACTTTACATTCAAAAGAGGGGTTGAAACCCACAAGATCCAATCCCACACAAGGCAAGATTGGATGCTAAATGTGTTTCAAGGGTTAAGAAAGCAAGGCTACCCTCTTTTGTAAAGAATGTTGATAGAAGAATTAAGCTAGGAATGCATAGAAAGTGACAAAGATTCGCTTATAAACTGAGATAGGGATATAGTATGAAGCTGCCGACCTGGAATTAGCAGTAAAATGTCGATACGGTGCTGTCCTGCAAATTTGAGCAAAAGTTGTCGGGACGATGGCACCCGGCACCATGGTCCTCCGAAAAATCCACGAAACGAAGGGGGATCTGTTCGTCTCTGCACAAGGATTTCAGATCTTCAATTTCAGCCGCGTACCTGCAACCTACACACAGAAAAGCGAAGACGATTGGGGGGTTAGGGATTAGGGGTTTGCCTTTAGGTCAAACCCCGGTTTTGGAATTAACCAAGAAATGAGAAATGTTGTAAATGTAAATGTCTGCAATGTAAAACAAGTACTAATACCTTGTTGTAAGGATGTTTGTATCCTTATGTGTGAAGGTATAGATGTTGTTGTTTGTTGTATGTTGTAGCATGTAGTAAGTGATCTCCTCTTCAATGGTTGAATCCTTGTCTTGAATGCAACACTTAGCCTTGAATGGAGACTTAGAAGGAATGCTTGAATGTTTGAATGCTTGAGTATAGTTTCCACGCTTGTACCGTCATGTATGTGTCTCCCCAAATGAGAGAGGAAAATGTAGTTTATATACTTGCCAATTAGGGTTAAAAGACTGATTTTCCCGACCTTAGGCCGACCAGGGAAGTTAATTTCCAAATTGCAAACAAAAAGACCTGAGACCCCATAGGAGACCGGGCCCAAAATAGGCCCAGGGACCAGGGCACTGGGCGCTCTGGTCCCACCTCCCGAGATAGCAGGGTGCAAAGGAGGTTTAGGCCAGGGTGCTAGAAAATGCAGTTTTTGATGTCAAAAACAGGTTTCGGGGTCTCTATTCAGGTTGCGTGTTGCGTCACCATCGTGAAGACCGAAATGCAGTTGAAATTGCAAGTGTCACAATTTTAGGACGCTACATTTAGCCCCCACTTTAGCGGGAGTATGTATGCTCATACTTCCGGTAAAGTACAAGGAAACAACATTGAAAAACTTTCACCACGTCAAGGAGGCAAGACACACCAAGCCCCTAGTGGACTAAGGATCTTACGACTTCGATTGAAAAAGTAAAAGGGAAGATCACGAGGGAGAACCATGACTGTCAGTAGTAAGGTTCCCTCACTATGAGTCATGCAAAAGAAATACCAAAAGTTTTCAAGGCAAGGCCAGGAAATTTTCAAGTATCCTAAAGGGATAGACAAGGTGTAAGAAATACCAAAAATTTTCAAGGCAAGGCCAGGAAATTTTCAAGTATCCTGAAGGGATAGACAGGGTGTATGCCCCCCTACGTTAAAGCGATCGCACACGCCTCAACGGGGGTGATTGTTTTAACATAGTGATACACATAAGAAATGAGAAAGGAAAGGAGCACGTTATCACAAAGATTTAGCCCCCAAGTGTGAGATAAACCCAAGGATAATAGACACAAAACACAAAGCACAAGGTGACTTCACTTTCCTCGGGGTCAGTATGTTGTATGATAAGTCATGTATATATATCATATGTATGTATGCATAATTGTTGTTCATTCCCCAATCAAGGAAGGTCACCTAGAAGAAGGGAACACATGTGTCTTTTGAGTCAACATGAGAGAGACCAAAAGAGATCTCAATGCTTTGCATCATCCTCAAGTAGACAACACTAAGGACAACAAATAGAAGAATGAGAATAACACATAGAAGAAGTAACGAAAGAGAGGAGGAGAGAGTCTGCTATGCTAATGAAACTAGTCTAGCACGTCATCTACCCCCCGATCTTGCTGATCAATGTTTCAGGAAGGCAGGGAACATGCTAGAGGAGGAACATCCAACACAGCAGATGGAGCTATCACAAGATCCAAATAAGGGCTATGTTCATGTTCCAAGCCATGTTGTTCTTGTCTAGGAGCTAGGATAAGTGCTTTAGAAAATTCGTTAGATAAATTTTTATCAATATCAACAAGTTCATATTCACTATCAGAAGCAAGAGGAGTAGCATGTTCATCATGAATAGCATTTTCATCTATATCATCATCAAGATTTATAAAAATAGGGTCTTTAACTCGCACAGGATCAAGACCATCATGCATCTTATGTTTAGGAGATTTTGGAGAAAATGGAATAATGCTTGTTGAAGTGTTTTTGGAGATTGCAAAGTTTGAGAAGCAGCTGCTTGAGCCCTAAGACGACGCTTTCGTCGATGTTCACATGTAGAATGATTTCATCTAGTCTTAGTAGGAAGTGGAGAAGATTGAGGAGGAGGAATGTTCTCATCCCTATCACTTGGGTGTTTATGTTGTGGTCTCTTAGGCTGGATAATAGGAGAAGAAGAAGGTCTCTTTTCTCTATAAAAGGAAGGAGGAGGAACTGCTCCAGAATTTTTGGTTTAGGAAGAAGACCAAGTCCATCATGACGAGGAGGTATAGGTCTACTTTTAGAAGGTTTATTAGGCATAGACATAGTCACATCCATAGGGATGGGTTGGGAATCTTCTTGAGGAAAAACATTAGTTTTATCTTTCAAAGGAAGAACTTCCTTCTCAAGAATGATAGGAATATCAAGTTTGGGTGTTCTAGGTTCACTTAAAGATAGGATCATATCTGTTTTCCACTTTTGATAGGATTTGAAAAGATGATCACTTCGCGGAGGAAGAGATTGGAATTGTTTAGGCAAAAAGTAATCAATAGGAACACTAGAGGTTCTTTCAGCTGGTTTAAAGAGACTATGATTGACAGTAACAACTTCACCATTATGGAGAAATTTTAAACACTTATGAATAGGAGAAGCAGTAGCTCTCATGGAAGATAGCCAAGGATAGCCAAGCTTCACACGAAATTGTTCGGATGAAGGAATAATAGCAAAGCTCACATCCAGGGATTTGTTATGGACCTCAATAGGTAATGTAACAGAACCAATTGCAGGAGAGGAAAATGCATCAAATAATTTCACAATCACATATGTTTTGTCATAGATCACTTGATTCAATCGCAAAGTAAAAAGAAATTCTTCAGTAATAACATTAACCATGCACGAAGGATCAATAAGCACTCCACGGCAAGGTGTATTCTTGACTTTTGCAACTATGTATAAAGGACCATCAGGTGCCCTGATAGTTTCACTAGAATCAAATGTGATGGAAGGTTCTTTAGGGTTTTCTTGCTGCTCTACAAAGTTAATCACATTCGAAGTCATAGACACAAGACCATCAAATGAGAGAGAGGAATCATTAGCCTCAATCGCATTAGAGGTATGAGAAGGTAATGGATCAGTAAAAATCTGAAGATTTTGGTTAGGAGGAGCTACAAATGTATTGCCTTTATCATTCACTCCAGAAATAGAGAGAGTATTATTATCAATCAAATCTTGAATTTTACCCTTTAAAGAAAAACATTTTTCAGTATCATGCCCAGGCTGACGATGAAATTGACAAAAAGCTTTGTTATCAAAATAAGGTGAATTTATCTTTGCAAGATCAATTTGCCTTATAGGAGGAAGAGTAAGCACATTTTGTTCCAATAACTTATTCATAATACTATGCAATGATTCATTCAAAGGAGTATACTTTCTTTCTTTCTTGAAAAATTTAGAAATAGGAGGCACACCTGATGCTGCATTCACATTGTTGTTGATGATGTTTTCATTGAATTTGATGGAATCTCTGTTCGGTTTAAACTTCCCAAATGGTTGTTGACTGCTATCACCCTTATCACTCGGAGCCATAGGATGTGATTGTTCCATTTGATTCACAGTCAGTTGATAATTGTGAAGAGTTGCACACAACTGTTGGAAAGAAGTAAACTCAGAAAACAGAAGTTTGTCTCGAATATCTTTTTGTAAATTAGAAATAAAGATTCTTTGAATATCATTGTCAGGCACTGGAAAAGAAATTTGAGCATACAAATGCTTATATCTACCAATGAAATCAGTCACTTTTTCTTTAACACCTTGTTTACAATGCATTAAATCAATCAAAGTAACTTTAGGACTTATATTGTTTTGAAATTGTTGAATGAAAGCATTTGCAAGTTGTTCGAAGGAAGTAATAGAATAAGAAGGCAACGAGCAATACCATTGTAGGGCTTTGTCTCTTAATGTTCTAGTAAACAGTTTTGCAAGCAACCTTTGGTCATTAGCAAAATCAGTACAAATTGTTTGAAAAGTCTTAACATGTGTTAGAGGATCTCCTTTACCATTATAAAGCTCTAAATGTGGGATTTCAACATGTTTAGGAGGGATAGCTCGAACAATGTCAAGAGAAAGTGGGCTTGCAACATCAAATGTGGGCACACTAAACTTAGATTGATTCATAGAGGCAATTTGTTATTGTAAAGAAGAGACAGTTTGTGCAAGATTGTTAATGGTCGCTTCAGTCGAAGAATTCATATTAGATGTGTTAGATTGAGATGGAGGTGTTATGTTATTGAAAGAAGGTAAAGAGTAAGGTGGTGGGACACTATGATAGTTAGTCATAGGAGATGATTGGACAGGAGGAACACTACAAGGAGGAATGGAATGGTTAAATGAATTGCCCCCTTATGTCAGGTTCATTTGTGAAGATGTAATAGGAACACTCATTGAAGGAATGAATGAAGAAGTCGGATTGAATGAAGGAAGAGGATTAATTGAAGAGGGAGGATTGCCCCCATGACTAGTGATCACAGGCAGAATGTCTTGTATAGAAGTAGCCATTATGTTTGATGTAAAGGTAGGTATGCTAGCAATAGGAGTTGTCAAAGAAATAGAATGATTAACTTGTGTAGGAGGTTGTGTATAACCTAAAGTTTCAGCACAACTCTTCATAGGCATCACATTTGAATCCACAATGTGTGCAATACCACGCAAGATATCAATTCCATTTTTATCACTTTGAAGCATGCATTTTAGACCCTCAATTAAAGGAAGAGCTTGACTATCGGGATACTCATGAGACATCCATTGGTGAAAATCATGAAATTGGTTATCCAATTTCGAAAGTTGTTCTATAGAAACCTCATGGAGAGCTTCTTCATCATTAGGAGGATTAGAGGAATTACCCATGTCCTCGTTAAAAAGGCTATTCAAATTAGGTTCCATCTCCTCAGTAATTAAACCTCAGAAATGTTGGGAAAAATGGTGTCTCAACCTTGCATTTATGTGAGGTTACTATTTATAGTAAGTTTTCATTTGAGCACGAAATGGTACGAAACTCTCCTTGAAGCTTTTGGTTGGCTAGATAAGCATTCCGGTAAAGTTGCGTCACAAGGTCACAGCTAGTTTTGAAGATATTAAAGTTTTCGTCTTGGAGGGGTGCAATAAAATATTTAAACTTAATTTTGCGGACTTTAGAGGCTTCAAAACACCCTAAAAATTGGCCATAATTGGCAAAGTGGGTTACGAGGTGATAGAGCACTTCGCGAGATTTCCGGCGCTTCAAACGGTTCGTCAATCGGACACCTGGTTCTCAAGTTATGGCCTCCGGAAGTTTGTACTCCTGAAATAGGAAAAATAATTTGTATCGGATACATAAATGAGCTGTAAAAGGGAGCGACACATGTTGATGTGTGCTTTAACATGTCATAGGGCATCTAGAAGGGAGATAAGGTCGGCTACACCTTATTGGGTGGTTTTAACCCATGGTTTTGTAATACCGTTTGACGGTTTCTTGTATTGTATCTCCTATTTATGAGGTGTGAGAGATAGAGGTTGTGTGTAAGAGTCTTATGGCTATTGAGTTGCCTCTGAATCTCTGATTGGTTATACTCCTGCGAAGAGCTTGCTCTGCAAGTATGTTGTAATCTGTTTTTGATTGCTAAATAAAATATTGAGTTGCTTTTGGAGGGTGGGGTTTTTCTCCCGAAAGGGTTTTCCCCACGTAAATCACTGTGTTGTGGTATGAATGCTATTATATCTATTTCTATTTTCTGTAACTGTTGTAATGATCTAAAAAAAGTTTTGCATTACCCTCCTCTCAAGGTTAGTGTAGGAAGTTGTTTCCGCTACTTAACTTCCTTACAAGTGGTATCAGAGCCTAATCACCTTTGGTTTCAATTGTGGGCAGTTGGGTTTTTTGAACTAATCCAAATTTGAGTGGGAGCTTGTGCAGAAGACACTTTTTGATCTTGTTGTAGGAATATTCAGATGGCGAGTTCATCAGGGAGAATAGAGGTGGAGAAATTTAATGGAAGTAATTTTGAGATGTGGAAGTTGAAGATGGAAGATCTGCTAATAGATCGAGATCTTTGGGATGCTGTTGATGCGAATGTCCAAAGGCCCTCAGATCCTACTGCGGCAGCTCAGTATGATGTTATGGACCGAAAAGCCAAGGGTCTAATCAGACTGTGCCTGGCAGACTCTGTTTTGATCAATGTCCATGAAGAAAACTCTGCAAAGAAGCTATGGACTAAGCTTTGTGAGATGTATCAAGTGAAATCTTTATTAAATCAAATTTTCTTAAGAAATTGTATTCCTTGAAGATGGAAGAGGGCGGATGAATTGCAGACCACCTGGAAGCATTCAATATGTTGGTGGCTCAATTAGTATCCGTCAGTGTTAAGATGGACGAGGAGGAGAAATGTCAGATCTTGCTTTGCTCTTTGCCTGATTCGTGGGATTCTCTTGTTATGGCTATCGGTAGTACTTCTGTTGTTTTAAAATCTGAAGACGTGGTGGGTGCCCTACTCGGTGAAGAGATGCGAAGGAAGGTATCCATCAGTTCAAAGGAAGCCCTAACCATTCGTGGAAGACCCAAGGAGAAAGGCAAGAAGAATGAGAAGCACGGCAAGTCTAAATCCAAAGGGAGATCGAAATCTCCTGGAAAGTCCAAAGTCATTTGCTGGAATTGCGGTAAACCGGGTGACATCCGTAAAGACTGCAAAGAAGAAAAGAAGAAGAAAAAGAAAAAGTTCGATTCTGATTCTGAGTCCGACAAGGAAGATGGCGATGCATTTATTGCGGCTTTGGCGACTCATGCAGGTAATGATGCCTGGCTAATTGACTCAGGTGCATCTTTTCAACTTCCAATAGAAATTGGTTTTCTGAATATGAAGGATTTAATGGAGGTAAGGTGTACTTGGGTGATGATTCACCTCTAGACATTGTTGGTCAAGGTAAAGTTAGAATCAGGTTTTCTGATGGTAGAATAAAAAGGATTAATGGTGTGTTGCATATCCCTGGATTAAAATGAAACTTGTTATCTGTGAGCAAACTAATAGATGTAGGTGTGCAAGTAGTCTTTTCTGAAACAGGATGTAAGATGATTAAGGGTGCTATGGTAGTTGCTAGAGGTGTCAGGTTTGGCACTTTGTATAAGCTTGAAGCATACACTGTTGAGTGTAATAGCACTTCTGTAAAAAGTAAATCTGTGGATACTTCACTGGAAGATTTGAAGGTTTCACCTTTAGTAGATGGAAATGGTTTTTGGGTACCTAAGGGTGCTCTTTCGTCTGAAGCAAAGTTACCTGCAGAGAAGACTATGTTATGGCACTAGAGACTTGGCCACATTGGAGAAAAGGGTCTAAGGACCTTGAAAAATAAAAACCTTGTTGAAGGTTTGAATGATTGTAATCTTGACTTTGATTTCTGTGAGCATTGCGTTTATAGAAAACAAAACCGCGTTCAGTTTTACTCGAGTTCTCATAAAACTTGTGGTGTTTTGGATCTTATCCATTCTGATGTGTTTGGTCCAGTAGATGTCTCTTCGATTGGAAAATCCACATATTATGTTTCGTTTATTGATGATTTTAGTAGAAGGACATGGGTATATTTTCTAAAGAGTAAAACTGAAGTTTTTAGTCATTTTAAAGAATTTAAAGCAATGGTTGAGTTGCAGACTGGAAAGAAAATAAAATGTTTGAGAACTGATAATGGCGATGAGTTTTGCTCTAATGATTTTGATAGATTCTGTAAAGACTGTGGAATTAACAGGAAGAAGACAACTCCGTATTCTCCACAACAGAATGGAGTTGCAAAAAGAATGAACAGGACACTGATGGAGAAGGCTAGGAGTATGTTGAGTGGTGCTGGTCTTGAACAAAAGTTTTGGGTTGAAGCTGTTGCCACTGCTTGCTACCTGATTAACAGGTCTCCTACATCAGCTCTTGTTGATAAAATGCCTATGGAAGCATGGTCAGGTCACAAGCCTTCATTGAGACATCTTAGAGTTTTTGGTTGCGAGGCATATGCACATGTGCCAAAGGAGAAGCGAACAAAGTTGGAGAACAGGGCTGTGAAATGTATCTTCATCGGGTATAGTTATGGTGTGAAAGGATACAAGCTTTGGGACCCTATTGCACAAAAGGTAATTCACAGTAGAAGTGTTATTTTTAGAGAAATTAAGTCTCCTTCTGTTACATTGCAGCCAGAACAGAATAAAAAAGAAGATGTGATTCAACTTCCTTCTACACCTGAAAGAGTTGAATCAAGACCCCTAGATAGGCAAGAATTTGAGGAGAGCTCGTCTAGCTCTGAATCTTTAGAAGAGGAGGAAGAACCTCCAACTCAGCTTGTTCAAAGGTCTACAAGACATAGACAACCACCTGAAAGGTATTCACCTGATGATTGGAGATGTATTTTTGCTCTGAATACTAGTGTGGATGAACCGAAATCTGTAGAAGAGGCATTAGGTATGAATGATGCAGAATCCTGGAAGATTGCTATGGAGGAAGAAATGGCAGCTTTGAAAAAGAATGATACATGGGATCTTGTACCATTGCCTGAAGGACGAAAACCTATTGGTTGTAAATGGGTGTTCAAGAAAAAGATTGGTTCAGATGGAAGCATTGAGAAGTATAAAGCAAGGTTGGTTGCAAAAGGCTACTCTCAGGTTGAGGGTGTTGATTACGGTGAGATATTTTCTCCTGTTGCAAAAATGACGTCCATTAGATTTTTGCTTTCTATTGCTACTGCTTATGATTTAGAGGTTGAGCAAATGGATGTGAAAACTACTTTCCTTCATGGTGATTTGGAGGAAGATATTTATATGACACAGCCAGAGAACTATGTGGTGGAAGGCAAAAGTAATTTGGTCTATAAATTGAAGAAATCTTTGTATGGCCTCAAACAAAGTCCTAGGATGTGGTACCAGAAATTTGATACATATGTGTTGAGTTTGGGATTTGAACGTTCTAAATCAGATCACTGTGTTTATTATAAATCTTATGGTGATCATTTCTTATTCATTGCATTGTATGTTGATGATATGTTATTCATTGGTAAAGGGAAAGGTATGATTTTAGAACTGAAGTCTCAGCTCGCTGCTAAATTTGAAATGAAAGATCTTGGTGCAGCAAAGCACATTCTTGGGATGGAAATTAGAAGAGATAGGGTGAACAAAAAGCTATGGCTAGGCCAGAGTAAGTATGTGAATTCAGTATTACAGAGGTTCAACATGCAAAATTGTAGACCATTGAGTGTTCCTTTTACAGTTGGAACAAAACTATCTGTTTCAGATTGTCCTACATCCCCATTGGAGATGGAAGACATGAGCAGAGTGCCTTACCAGAGTGTAGTTGGAAGCTTGATGTATGCTATGGTCTGTACTAGACCAGACATTTCCCAAGCAGTGGGAGTACTTTCTAGATATATGTCTAATCCTGGTAGAGTTCATTGGGATGCAGTCAAAAGAGTCTTCAGATATTTGAAGGGTACTTCAGAGAATTCTTTGTGTTATCATGGTAATTCAGTTGGAAACATGACTTCCCTTGATATCCATGGTTATGTGGATTCAGATTGGGCAGGTGATATTGATAGCAGAAGATCCACCAGTGCTTATGTGTTTACTTTGTTTGGTGGTGCAATTAGTTGGATGAGTAAGTGACAAGCTGTGGTTGCTTTATCCACTACTGAAGCAGAGTATATGGCAGCTACTCATGCTTGTAAAGAGGTCATTTGGCTTAAGAGACTATGTTCGGATATTGGAATAAAACAAGGTACAGTGACAATTTACTGTGACAGTCAGAGTGCAATTAGCCTAGCTAAGAACCTGACATTTCATGCCTAGACCAAACATATTGATGTTCAGTATCATTTTGTTAGAGATATGGTCGAAGATGGTTGCGTGAAGCTGGTTAAGGTGGAAACTTTGATGAATGTTGCAGATGCTTTAATTAAGGCTGTGAGCACAGAGAAGTTCAGATGGTGTTCAGAGTCTATGGGCCTTATGGCCCCTAGCAATTGATTCATTGTGTTGATATTCCCTTCCGCTCATGCAAGGTGTTCGACAAGTGGGAGATTTGTTGGGAAAAATGGTGTCTCAACCTTGCATTTATGTGAGGTTACAATTTATAGTAAGTTTTCATTTGACCATGAAATGGTGTGAAACTCTCCCTGAAGCTTCTGGTTGGCTAGATAAGCATTCCGGTAAAGTTGCGTCACAAGGTCACAGCTAGTTTTGAAGATATTAAAGTTTTCGTCTTGGAGGGGTGCAATAAAATATTTAAACTTAATTTTGGGGACTTTAGAGGCTTTGAAACACCCTGAAAAGTGGCCGTAACCGACAAAGCAGTTACAAGGTGATAGAGCACTTCGCGAGCTTTCCGGCGCTTCAAACGGTTCGTCAATCGGACACCCGATTCTCAAGTTATGGCCTCCGGAAGTTTGTACTCCTGAAATAGGAAAAATAATTTGTATCGGATACATAAATGAGCTGTAAAAGGGAGCGACACATGTTGATGTGTGCTTTAACATGTCATAGGGCATCTAGAAGGGAGATAAGGTTGGCTACACCTTATTGGGTGGTTTTAGCCCATGGTTTTGTAATACCGTTTGACGGTTTCTTGTATTGTATCTCCTATTTATGAGGTGTGAGAGATAGAGGTTGTGTGTAAGAGTCTTATGGCTATTGAGTTGCCTCTGAATCTCTGATTAGTGATACTCTTGCGAAGAGCTTGCTTTGCAAGTATGTTGTAATCTATTTTTGATTGCTGAATAAAATATTGAGCTGCTTTTGGAGGGTGGGGTTTTTCTCCCGAAAGGGTTTTCCCCACGTAAATCACTGTGTTGTGGTATGAATGCTATTATATCTATTTCTATTTTCTGTAACTGTTGTAATGATCTGAAAAAAAATTTGCATTACCCTCCTCTCAAGGTTAGTGTAGGAAGTTGTTTCCGCTACTTAACTTCCTTACAGGAAAGACTTAATTCTACGGCTTCGTCTAACAGGAATAGTGTAAGTAGGGCTTATTGTTGTAAAACTCATGCACTAGAGAGGGAGAGAAAATTTTGAATTTAGAGGTAGCAATTTTCAGTAAAACCAGCCAATCTTCTAGATTTAAGCTGTAAAATGCAATCACGACAGTCTCCCGAAATTTCAGAAAAAATGTCCGGGACCGTGGCGCTCGGAGTGCACACGGTCCTTGCAACTTTTTTCGAAATTTGCAGGGATGAAAGTTATGATGATTTTAAAGCTAATCTGAAAAAATTGAGTGATTTTACGATTTGTAGATAGGTCAAATTAAAGTTGCAATCTCAAAATTGAATCCTACCAAGATTGTCGAAAAATGCAAAATTTGAATTTTGAAAAAGAGAGGGAAATTGAAATTTTGAATTTTATGATTTTAGAGGGAATGTCAAAAGCAATGCAAGTTTTGAAATTTAAAAATTGACTCAATTTCATGCAAAATTTAATTTTGAAAGCGGAAATCAAAGTTGTTGTAATTAAGCACTTAATTTCAAAAGTCACAAATTGCAAGAATTTGAATAAAGCACTGAAATTTCGAATGAATGCAAACACACTTTTCAGATTTAGGACAGTAAGAACACAATTTTGACACAAAATTTCAATTTTGATGATTTTTGAATGATTAGGAGCCTTAAACCAAGCAATCACAAGACCAACTTTGACTGTAATTTTGAAAGTGTTATAATTGATAAAATCAGCCAAAATTCTGGATTTTAGCAGGGAAATACAGTAAGATCTTGCTCCCGAAATTTCAGAAAAAATGTTGGGGACGATGGCGCTCGGATTGCACACGGTCCTCGCAACTTTTTTCCAAATTTTCAGGGATGAAAGATATTGTGATTTTATTGCAGAATCTAAAGTTACAGCTGATTTGGAGATGTTTTGATCAGTGAAATTGTCAGACAAAGGTTGAATCAAGAGGGTTTCAAAAATTAGGGTTTTGACACTTAACCACTTAATTTTCAAAATTAAAGAACAAATATGAATTGATAATTTGTAATAGAAGGGCAGATCTGAAACAAGCATTAACAATTAAATATTTCACAAGTTCAATTACTAAAAAGAAATTTTAGGGTTTTTATGCAATTAACCTCTAAAATTTGCACAAGATCAAACAGGCAAATGTAATCAAGGAAGCCAATTTTCAGATCTAACCATGAATAATCAAAAAGGATGTTCACGTCGGGTTCACCAAAATGTAAAGCGAAAAATCGCGATCGAACCCTAGTTGCTCTCCCCTCTTCCAACTCCAAGGAGAGAGAAGGGAGGTTGCTAGGGTTGATGGTTTTCACTTAGGGGAGAGACTTTACATTCAAAAGAGGGGTTGAAACCCACAAGATCCAATCCCACACAAGGCAAGATTGGATGCTAAATGTGTTTCAAGGGTTAAGAAAGCAAGGCTACCCTCTTTTGTAAAGAATGTTGATAGAAGAATTAAGCTAGGAATGCATAGAAAGTGACAAAGATTCGCTTATAAACTGAGATAGGGATATAGTATGAAGCTGCGGACCTAGAATTAGTAGTAAAATGTCGATACGGCGCTGTCCTGTAAATTTGAGCAAAAGTTGTCTGGACGATGGCGCCCGGCGCCACGGTCCTCCGAAAAATCTGCGAAACGAAGGGGGATCTGTTCGTCTCTGCACAAGGATTTCAGATCTTCAATTTCAGCCGCGTACCTGCAACCTACACACAGAAAAGCGAAGATGATTGGGGGGTTAGGGATTAGGGGTTTGCCTTTAGGTCAAACCCCAGTTTTGGAATTAACCAAGAAATGAGAAATGTTGTAAATGTAAATGTCTGTAATGTAAAACAAGTACTAATACCTTGTTGTAAGGATGTTTGTATCCTTATGTGCGAAGGTATAGATGTTGTTGTTTGTTGTATGTTGTAGCATGTAGTAAGTGATCTCCTCTTCAATGGTTGAATCCTTGTCTTGAATGCAACACTTAGCCTTGAATGGAGACTTAGAAGGAATGCTTGAATGCTTGAATGCTTGAATGCTTGAGTATAGTTTCCACGCTTGTACCATCATGTATGTGTCTCCCCAAATGAGAGAGTAAAATGTAGTTTATATACTTGCCAATTAGGGTTAAAAGACTGATTTTCTTGACCTTAGGCCGACCAGGGAAGTTAATTTCCAAATTGCAAACAAAAAGACCCAAGACCCCATAGGAGACCGGGCCCAAAATAGGCCAAGGGACCAGGGCGCTGGGCGCCATGGTCCTGGGGGACCAGGGCGCTAGGCACCCTAGTCCTGAAGGACCAGGGCACTGGGCGCTCTGGTCCCACCTCCCGGGACAGCAGGGTGCAAAGGAGGTTCAGGCCAGGGTGCTAGAAAATGCAGTTTTTGATGTCAAAAACAGGTTTCAGGGTCTCTATTCAGGTTGCGTGTTGCGTCGCCATCATGAAGACTGAAATGCAGTCGAAATTGAAAGTGTCACAATTTTAGGATGCTACAATATGATATTGGCGTGCAACTCTCTCTTCCTTTAGAATTAGCAGCTTCTAAACTACAGACAGTGATAGAAGATCCATTTTTCTAGAGCTCTCTTGAAAAATGAATCATGTACTTAACCAAGATTGAAGAAGAAAGGGAGAAGCTGGTTGACAGGATCATAGAATATTAGATGAGGATTAAAAAGATTTTTGATTAGAGAGCAAGGCCCAGGAAGTTCATGAAAGGGGACCTGGTGTTATTATTGGATAAAAGGAGAGAACCGAAAGGTGCCCATGGCAAATTTGAATTGCTGTGGAAGGGACCTTATGTGATTCATGAGGTAAAGGGGCCCAATTCATTTAAACTTGCTTATCAAGATGGTTTTGAACTTCCCCTGTCTTATCATGGGCAGGACTTAAAATTGTATCAATTGTTAACAGGCATCCCTTGTTAGTTTGTACATACTTTATTTTGTGTTGTGTTAGTCTGGGTGTGTTTATTTTTGTTGTGAGTTGAACCTTAGTCAGTTATGCTATGAAACCAGGGATCCTATGATTCAGTGCTTGGTACTTTACAAGTCCTAGTCCCCATGCAAAGCCACTGTTGGGCCCATATTAAATTTCCAGCCCATATGCGTCCTTGTTTGAAGTAATTCTTATCCAATTCATTGGTCAAGAAATTTGTTTAAATTTTTGCTCATGTAATTCAGTCTTTGTTAAGTTCCAGGCATTGAACTTGAACCTTGAACTTGAACTTGAACCTTGAACTTGAACTTGAATCTTTTTTTTTTTTTTTGGTTCAAGGTTCAAATTTCAATAGGCGTTGTTTTGAAAGTTTTTCTTTCCACGCAATTTTAAGCTTTACTAGTCCTTGTCGGCATTTTTGCACTCTTTGAATCTTGAACTTGAACCTTTTTGGTTCAAGGTTCAAGGTTCAAGATTTGTCATGTTAGTGTCGTGTTGTGATGGTTTTGCAAGGCTTAGAGTTTTATGTGTAGGTTTCTTGGAAGACATGTGACTTTCCACGTGGTGATGGTGTGGACTTTTAGAACATGATAAATGACCGCCGAGAGAGAGGAATATTGATAGGTCAATTATGAACCACTAGTACCAAACCGGTACTGAGAGCGGGGGTGAATCAGTACAAACACAAATATAGTCAAAAATCAATTTGACAGCAAATGCTCCAAATGACTAACAAATAGGGATGTCGGTAAAGCAGAGTGCAACCAATAACATCTAGTATAGCTCAATCAGTCATGAATTGGTCACTCAATAAGCTTTCCTCTAAGCTCAATACTACAGTATCATTATATTCTTATGCATAAACTAGTAAACTTGACCATCAGATCTTCACAACAATGAGTTCAATATGTTTTATAGACAAGCATAAAACATAGAACCTTCATGTGCTTAACAGGTAAAACAAAGCATCACAAGACAGAAGCATTGCACATGACACACATATTTTTCACGTGGAAACCCAACTGGGAAAAACCACGATGGAGATGAATTCACACAAGCTTCTTTTTGAACTCTTTAGAAGTCCACTCTGTTAGGAGCCTTGTCCAGTTAAGGACATTACAATAGGTTCTGTTAGGAACCGATCCTGTTAAGGATCACTCAGTTAAGGGTTAAACCTAGTAGGGTCACCTTGTTAGAGGATTTCAAGAACTCAATAGCTGAACGGATCTCCTAAGCTTCTCTAGCTTCTCAGAACTCATTAGCCTCGAGTTACCTGGTTAAGGGATTTGAAACAAGCCAGTTAAGACCACCCGATTTAAGGGATTTTTTGAATCAAGCCAGTTAAGGCTACCCTATTAGGGGATTTTACAACTATTGAAGTGGTTAGAGATCAATAGGTATTACAATGATCTGTTAACAACACTTAATGCTAATGCAGATCCATTTAGGCTCCTCATTTCCTTTTTCACATTCACTTTGCAGGTATCTCTTCTCTCCTTTGGTCTGGCAAGAATCATGTATCACTTTCCTTGGATACACACTCACAATTTTTGCCAACAACCTTAGAAAGAAACCCAACATCGACCTTATAGGAAACATATAGGTTAGTAGCAAAAACCCTAAACCCTAAACCTATTAGGTTAAGCAATTCAAATGGCTCAATCCTAACTGTTGAATCATGCTGCATTAAATGCAACAATCTTGAATCAATCTCAAGACATTCTCCATTGACCATTATCCACCGTTTTCATGGCGGTTGATAACCCATCACGTGTTATCACTATTTGACAAACTTCACACATTCCTGAGGTAGATAGGAATAGTCATCTTCATGCAAGATCCTTCACACACACAAAGCTTACGTGTCAACATGATCTATCCTTCATCATACTGCTAACTCATCACACAAAGATCACTGATTGAGTCACATAGACTTGAGGTACTCCAATCGGAAACCCCGAAGTGGAAGCTAACTACCAATCGGTAGTCATACAATGCTTCCATGTGCCAGTTCCCATAACTACATGCTGGTTCACTTTTAAAAAATATGTCACTTCACTTTCCTTGAACAAATATGCCGCTTCACTTTGGCATATAAACCGGTTCATACATATGCCAGTTCACTTTTAACAAATATGTCACTTCACTTTCCTTGAACAAATATGCTACTTCACTTTGGCATATAAACCAGTTCACACATATGTCGGTTCCTCTCTCTTCACTTATCACATGTGTTGGTTCACACTATGTCCCATATTGACATCAATGACAACATACAATATCATTATGTCTTCATGCCGGTTTACATAATGCCAACAATCTCCCCCTTTGGCATTGATGGCAATATACAAAAGATATCTTCTCTACTTCACATCTTCTCCCCATTTGCTGCAGATATCTTTTCGATTCACTCCTTCTCCCCCTTTGACAACAATGCCAAAGTGGGGGTACAATCATCACTGTTCCATCATGCTGCTCCTCCTGAGGAGTAGCATCCTTCAACACGCCAATCAATCAAAACTTTGTCTTTCTAGTACCTGACTGATGTGGAATAATCACTTTTAGTTCACCTCTTGAAGGGGTAATACCCCTAATTCACCTCTCAAATGCACAAAATTTGTCTTTGGGAGAGGCTTGGTGAATATGTCTACTAACTGTTCCTTACTAGACACATGCTCCAGTGCAATTTCTTTATTCTAAACCTTTTCCCTCAAGAAATGATACTTAAGCTTAAAATGCTTGGTTCTAGAATGTAAAACCTGATTCTTTGATATATTGATAGCACTTGTGTTATCATAGAATATACTTACCGGTTCAGATACAGTGATCTTGAAGCCTTCCAGTACATGCTTCATCCAGATTATCTAAGTGTAGTTCATGAAAGCTGCAACATACTCTGCTTCCATTGTAGACTGAGAGATACAACTCTACTTTTTACTCATCCATGAGACTAGTCTACCACTGACAAAGAATGCACCACCGGTTCTGCTCTTCCGATCATCCACATTATTGGCCCAATCAACATCTATGAACACTTTCAGATTGAAATTATTGTTGTATGGGTACCACAATCCATAGTCAACTGTTCCCTTCAGATACCTAAGAATCCAATTGACTACAATCAAGAGAGATTCTCTTGGACTCTTCTGGAACCTTGCAGTGATGCCAACTGCATGTGCAATATCCGGTCTACTATGCACTACATAATGCAACTTACCAATCATTGACCAGTATTCCTTCTCATTAACTAGTGCAGAATCATCCTCCTTTATCAATTTGCAACCGGTCACCATTGATGTACCAACCGGTTTGTTGTCTTCCATGCCAAAAGTCTTCAACACCTCTTTGACATATTTGGACTGAGTGATGAAGATTCCATCTTCCATCTATTGGATCTGCAGTCCAATGAAGAACTTAATCTCCCTTATGAGTGACATCTCAAACTCTTTCTTCATCTCATCAGCAAACTCATGACTCATCTTGTCATCTCCACCAAAGATGATGTCATCAACAAAAACTTCATAGATCAGAATATGATCTCCTTTAGACTTCAAGTAGATATTGCTATCTTCACTTGTTCTCTCAAATCCAATCTTCACAAGATGGGAATGTAGGAGCTCATACCATGCCCTAGGTGCTTTCTTTAGACCATATAATGCTTTATGTAGCCTACATACCATGTCACTATCTTCAGATAGGGTAAACCCATCTAGTTGCTCAATATACACCTCCTCTTCAAGTACACCATTTAGGAATGCAGATTTTACATCCATTTGATATACCTTGAATCTCTTAAAAGCTGCATATGCAAGAAGCATACAAACTCCTTCCAATCTGGCTACAGGAGAAAAGGTTTCCCCATAGTCTTCACCTTCTTCTTGAGCATATCCTTTGCATACCAGTCTGGGTTTATTCCTAATCACTAAGCCATCCTCATTCAACTTATTTCTAAACACCCATTTGGTGCTAATGACATTTTTATGCTCTGGTCTGGGTACCAAGGACCATGTACCATTTTTTTCTATCTGGTCAAGTTCTTCTTCCATTGCCTTGATCCATTCTTCATCTTTATGAGCCTCTTTGAATGACTTAGGCTCAAATTCAGAGACCATACATGAGTTTTCCCTGATCTTTCTTCTGGTAAGGATTCCTGCATCCTTATCACCTATGATCTGCTTGGGATCATGATTCAACTTGACATACTAAGGAATGGTCTTAACTGGTTCTTCTTGCTTTTCTTCTTCATCCTCATCTTCATCAGTATCAGCATTCACCGGTTCAAGAATACTGTTACTAGTACTCAGCTGACTGACAGTCGATTCCCATAAGGTTGCAACCGGTTCATTTACAACTTGCTCCCTGCCAGTTTCCTCAATCTTCTCAGAGGATTCATCAACTCTTACATTGATGCTTTCCATAATTCTCTGAGTCCTATTGTTATAGCACTTGAAAGCTTTACTCTTGGTGGAATATCCTAGAAATATTCCTTCATCACATTTAGCTTCAAATTTACCCTGATGTTCACTCCTCTTGATGTAACATTTTCTACCAAATACCTTAAAGTAGTTAACCACAGGTGTCTTACCAGTCCAATACTCATAAGGAGTTTTGTCCTTACCCTTTTTGATGAGTACTTGATTCATAGTGTAGACTGCAGTGCTCGTCGCTTCTCTCCAAAAGGTGTGAGCAACCTTTCCTTGGATCAACATGGTTCTAGCTGCTTCAACCATAGTCTAGTTATTCCTCTCTGCTAGGCCATTCTTCTGTGGAGTTCGGGGGGTAGACAACTATCTCTTGATGCCAAATTCTTCACAATAGTTGTTGAATTCATTGGAAGTGAATTCCCCTCCTTGATCAGTTCTGAGACATTTGATCCTTTTTACCGCTTTCCTTCTCCACTAATGCTCTGAAAGCTTTGAATTTCCCAAAAGCTTCAGACTTGTCTTTCAAGAATGTGACCCACATCATTCTTGAGCAGTCATTAGTGATAATCATGAAGTACCTATCACCCTGCACACTTCTAGTTTTCATAGGACCACATAAATCAGTATGGACAAGATCAAGAAAGTTGTCAGTAGTGAAAGATTTACCTTTAAAGGTTGAGGAAGACATTTTCCCCAATTGACATTCTCTACACAAGGTATTATCCAGTTTGCTCAGCACCAACAACCCTTTAATTGCCTTGATCTTACTAGCCTTCACAATGTTATCAAAGTTCACATGACATAATCTCTTATGCCATATCCAGCTATCATCAAGCTTAGCCATAAGACATGTACTTATATTTGCATTCAGATGAAATAGGTTACCTTTAGTTTGCATGTTGGTGGCTACCAATTTACCATCTTTACCTTTGATTTTGCAAACTCCATTCTTGAATTGAAGAGTGAGACCACTGTCATTTAGCTGGGCAACACTTAGAAGGTTGTGTCTGAGATCATCAACCCAGTACACATTGTCAACACTGCTCTTTCCATTCAAAGAGATGGACCCTCTGCCTTTGACCATGCATGGTGCATCATTGCCAAAGCAAACCACACCACCATCATACTCCTCTAAGGATAGAAACTTGCTCCGGTCACCAGTCATATGGTGAGAACAACCACTGTCAATGATCCACTCATTGGAATCATCAAACCAGGAGACAAGAGCCTTCTTGTCTGCCACATCTTCCTTTACAGCAACAAACACAATGTCTTCATTCTTTTCATCTTCTGATTCCTCATCTGTGACACCGTCATCAACTGCCACAAAATAATTTCTTTTGTTTCCTCCTTTGAATTTCTTGAACCTTTCTAGTTTATCCTTGTTGTCACTATTAGGACAGTTCATAGCAATATGTCCTATCCGGTTGTAGGAGAAACATTTCAAAGGAAGCTTACCTTTGTATTTACCAGTCCCTTTTGGAAATCTCCTGGCAAGAAGAGCTTCAAATTCCATCAGAAACTCTTCATCCTTCACTTCTCTTTTCTGATTAGGTTCCCCACTAGTGCTAGCCTCTTTTCCTTTTCTGGATGGTATAGCAGAAGCTTAAAAGTTGATTTTGTCTTTTGAACACTACCATCAAAACTATTTAGCTCATAGGCTGTCAACTTGGCTATGATGGAATCCAAGGACACCTTAGACTTGTCTATTGATCTCAGCTCCTAAATAGCAGCAACCCTTATTGCATAGACTGACAACAGGGATCTCATGACTTTGCTTACCACAGTGTAATCTTCTATTTTGCCACCTACACTCTTTATTTCTCCAACAACTGTTTTGATTCTTATTCCATGCTGTTGAATGGTCTCTCCTTCAACCATCCGCATGTCTTCAAACTTTCCTCTCAAGCTCTCTTCCTTAGCCTCTTTTACATGCTCACCACCACCATAGATATTTTCAAGAGCATCCCATACCTCTTTGGGATTTGCCTTGTCCTAAACATCAATAAATTCAATGTCAGATAGGTTACTGATGAGGGCTTCCACGACTTGCCCATTTTCTTGTATCTCTCTCTTTTGGTCATCGATGAGAGTACCAATAGGAACAACATATACATTCTCAACATAACTCCAGTGTTGAACACCCATGCTTTTGATGAATATCTTCATCCTATCTTTCCATATACCAAAATTTTCCCTGTTAAACTCTGGACCTTCCCTCTTCATCATTTGACTAGGATCTTTTCCTTAAGTGGTTAAGCTTACAACACAGAGGACCTAGAGTGCTCTAATACCAATTGATAGGTCAATGATGAACCACTGGTACCAAACCAGTACTGAGAGGGGGGAGTGAATCAATACAAACACAAATACAGTCAAAAACTGGTTTGACAGCAAATGCTCCAAATGACTGACAAACAAGGATATCGGTAAAGCAGAGTGCAATCGGTAACATCCAGTATAGCTCAATCAGTCATGAACCGGTCACTCAATAAACTTTCCTCTTAGCTCAATACTATAGTATCATTATATTCTCATGCATAAACTAGTAAACTTGACCATCAAATCTTCACAACAATGAGTTCAATATGTTTTATAGACAGGCATAAAACATAGAACCTTCATGTGTTTAATAGGTAAAACAAAGCATCACAAGACAGAAGCATTGCACATGACACACATATTTTTCACATGGAAACCCAACTGGGAAAAACCATGGTGGGGATGAATAACCACAAGCTTCTTTTTGAACTCTTTAGAAGTCTGCTCTATTAGGAGCCTTGTCTGGTTAAGGACATTACAATAGGTTCTGGTAGGAACCGATCCTATTAAGGATCACCCGGTTAAGGGATACCCAGTTAAGGGTTAAACCCGGTAGGGTCACCTTGTTAGAGGATTTCAAGAACTCAATAGCTGAAAGGATCTCCTAAGCTTCTCTAGCTTCTCAGAACTCATTAGCCTCGAGTTACCCGATTAAGAGATTTGAAAGAAGTCAGTTAAGACCACCCGATTTAAGGGATTTTTTGAATCAAGCTAGTTAAGGCTACCCTATTAGGGGATTTTACAATTGTTGAAGTGGTTAGAGATCAACAGGTATTACAATGATCTGTTAACAACACTTAATGCTAATGTAGATCCATTTAGGCTCCTCTTTTCCTTCTGCACATTCACTTTGCAGGTATCTCTTCCCTCCTTTGGTCTAGCAAGAATCATGTATCACTTTCCTTGGATACACACTCACAATTTTTGCCAACAACCTTAGAAAGAAACCCAACATCAACCTTATAGGAAACATATAGGTTGGTAGCAAAATCCCTAAACCCTAAACTTGTTAGGTTAAGCAATTCAAATGGTTCGATCCTGACTGTTGAATCATGCTGCATTAAATGCAACAATCTTGAATCGATCTCAAGACATTATCCATCAACCATTATCCACCGTTTTCATGGTGACTGATAACCCATCATGCGTTATCACCATTTGACAGACTTCACACATTCCTGAGGTAGATAGGAATAGTCATCTTCATGCAAGATCCTTCACGCACACAGAGCTTATGTGTCAACATGATTTGTCCTTCATCATACTGCTAATTCATCACACAAAGATCACCGATTGAGTCACATAGACTTGAGGTACTCCAACTAGAAACCCCAAAGTGGAAGCTACCTACCAACTGGTAGTCATACAATGCTTCCATGTGTCGGTTCCCATAACTACATGCTAGTTCACTTTGAACAAATATGCCGCTTCACTTTCCTTGAACAAATATGCCGCTTCACTTTGGCATATAAACCGGTTCATATATATGCCAGTTCCTCTCTCTTCACTTATCACATGTGCCGGTTCACAATATGTCCCATATTGACATCAATGACAACATACAATTTCATTATGTCTTCATGCTGGTTTACATAATGCCAACAAATATTCTTTCTTCAATGATTCGAAATTTGCCATTTATGGCAAGTATGTGTGAAGATCCGTTGTATAAGAAGTGAAGTGACTTAATATTTAAGGCATGCTTCACCGCAATCATTTCGAAGTAAGGTCACATGAATGAGAAGTAAGGAGGGCAGCTTTTAGGAATCATGGGTAAGATTTTTGTGGCTTTAAAACTAAGTAGTTGTCTCGTCGGGATTATTATTTTCTTGAAGAGATTTTGACAAGTAGTTTGTGGAGCGGGAAAAATAGGCTACGATAGAAGGTTACAGATGACGAAGGAAGGTATGTTCAAGAACTTTCTAAATTGTTGCAGTTTGTTTTAAAAGATCTCAGTATTCTATTAGCTGCTTGTTTCTATTTCCACTTTCCTTCTTTACCTAGGATTAATTTGGGAAAACCACGAACTAAGCATGAGGCATATTTTGCCCAAACTGGTGAGCTCATCTTCCCGTGTAAGCTCTTTACCAGAGTTAGGTGATACAATGTTAGTTCAGCTAGATTTATATGTCTTTCTGGAGAGAGTAAAAAATTCAACCACAAAGCGCATGATGAGAGATGTAGCACAGAGTGGATTATTAGAAGCTGTCACCTTTCCCACAGCTACTCCTTGCCCTCAGTTAGTCTTAGAATGTATGAATCATTATGACAAGGGTAATACATGCATAAGGAAAAATGATGGTGAAGTCTTCTTATCTATTGATAGACAGACAGTAATGGCAGCCATGGGTATTCCACATCAGGAACCCTATGAAGACTGGACCATTGGTAAATCCTATGAAATTTTCTTTGAGAAAAAGAAGTATTATAGAACGGTGATTACATGAAATTGACTCCTAAGATTCCAAAAAGGGGGCTCGAGGCTACCAAGACCTTTAACTCATGAAAATTTAATTCCTTTAATTCGAGACTTGGTAATATTGTTGAGGAGGGTAAAGTGGAATTCTCATTCCTTTTACTGGGAGGACTGGATGTATTTCTTCATCCAGCTCACTCTGGATAGAAGTTGGTTCATCGACTAGGGAATTGTCACTGCGGAAAGGTTACATGAAGGTTTGAGTAATTATCTGGGAATGCCTAATTTTAATATGTCATCCTATCTATTATATATGCTTGCCCGTGTGAGAGAATGGTTGGGGTTGTCTCATGTAAAATTGGTTCAAGGCACAAAAAATTATGAGTATCATCTTAATCTGACTTTGAAAGGGCATGTTGATGATTATCTCTGTTGGAATGATGTTTTCATTGGAAGGCTGACCTTTGAACTACAGGGTAATTTTCATAGAAGAATGTTTGCAGAAGTAGTTGAGCTTGTTAACATATATGGCAGTTTCTTTATACAATTCAGCCATTTCACTTATCTAAGAGTCAAAGGATTTAAGGGTGAACCCTTTAGACTTCCCAGGTACGTCTCAGACTCCTGCATTTTGATCGAAGTTTCTAGACAACTTGCTTATGTCACAAAAGATTATGGTGAGGACTCCAACACAAGCAAGATTTTTCCCATTGATTTAGGGCATTATTGTTGTAGGTCAATCTCCGATGCACTAAACATTGAACTGGAATTTAAAAGGTTTCATTTGAAGACCTTTGTAAAAAGGGATAACTTTGTTAGTAAGGGTTTCATTGCTCAGTATGTGAAGAAGATGGTACTTAATTAGCATGTTCCTCAGTTGGAGGATTACTAGGAGGGTTGCCAGGATGAGTTTGAAGTACAGAGAAGGAGTTGGTCCAGATTAAATTTGAAGAAAATTCATTACATGAAATTGCCCATGGATACCTCGAGTGTCACTGTCGATGATGAAGACATACTTGACTCAATTTTTATGAAGTGGGTCCATGATGAACCTCTTCCGGAAGTGGATTGGAGCAAGAAGTTGGGGGATAGTATTCAGACACGCAACTTTAGTGTAATTCGCAGGATGGAAAATTGGCTTAGAAGTTGCCGATTTCATCCGACACGAGCAACCAGTTCAAGAAGCAAAAGTGGGAAGAGGAGTACTGCAAGTAAAACTTCTATTTTGACTAACATTCCCATTTCTGATGCAGGAAAAGGACAAGCAAGGATTAAAGAAGAGAAATTTGACATAGGGGTTGACCTTTCTATTGTTGGTCGAGTTACTAGGTCGAGGTCCAAGAAGGGTTTTAAGTCACCGGCCTCTCACCTCATTTTGGATTTGGACGCAGAGGAAACATCGAGCAAGGTGACGTCCCTGTTTCCGAGGCATATAAGGTTTCAATTGACATAGATACTATTTTTCAGGACCCAGGAGCACTCAAAATCCAGTCTCATATAGACCATGCCACACTGCCATCCTCAGCAGGATTTCCACCCATGCCTTCAAAGGAACTAACTCTAGCACCAAAATGGTTGAGTGATTCAATCACCAAGAAAAGGAATGTGGTTCCGATTTCAGTATCAATGGAGGACGCTGTGAGTAAATGTCTGGGAAGGTCTACAAAGCCCAAAAAGTTAAAAATAGAGGCAATGATTGATTTTGATGAGAGCACAAAGCATTGGACTGCAAACATTGCTAGACCTGAGTCCAACAAAGATGCTGCTACAGCCTCAGAAGCAGACTATGTTGTTGAACAAATTGATTTGGGGGCCGGAACCAGAGCTATGGATGTGAAGCACCTGGAGACTTCCACTAAACAAATTATCTCCCATACTTGGAAGGATGAGAGAGACAAGGCTGAGTTCAAACAGAGTTTAATGCAAATGGCCTAGTATATTCATCCTTTGCAGAACAACCCAGTGCCATTGTCCCAATATTCAGGTTCATTTAGTCCAAAATCGCCTAGCAATCAAAAATTCTTGAATGAAGTTGAGCGAAACAAGATGATTGTTGAAGTTTTCTTAGAGTGGCTCACCTCGATCATGCATCAGGCAACTAATTACATAACAGATTTGGTCCAGATTTTCAAAGATGCCAATGAGGTCACTGAAGCATTGGACTCCGACTTTGTCTCGTGGCAGAAGAAGAAATCTGAGTGGGCTGTGATTTCAAAGCAGATGCGAGATATTCAACGTTATGGTCTAATGAACTTTCTTGATGAGAAACAAGTGTCAAGACTAAATGACGATGTAATATTCATTAATAAGGAGAGTATTGAGTGGCGCAACTAGATTATTGAATAGGTTTATAGTGAGTCGGCCAATTTGGGTAGTGAATTAACAGCCTTGAGGGTGACCATGCAGAATGACTTACACTGCGTGGATGTTCAATTACTTAAAGAGGACAATGAAACTCTAGAAGGTACTAAAGAGATGATTAACCAGTATGGCAGCCACATTAGAAAAATCAAGATGGAAAAATCCTTGTCCGTGGAAGACTTTACGAGGATCTCTAAAGTGGAGTCGATGCTCACCATTTGTCTTGACCACCTGGATTCCCATAAAGATAAAGTGTAGATGGTAAAGAGAAAGAAGGAACTATTGAAGAAGAGAGTATTTCATATCAGTTTGCCACACGTACCTGTAATCCAGGAGTTTTCAAAAGTGCATCAAGAGTGGAGCATGGCCAAGGCAGTGATGGTGTCTATCTAAGACACCAATCTGAGTGATCGCACAAGAACTGAGCAGACGACATGACTAGCATTGCTGGCAGTTGTCTACCAGTGAATCTAGTTATTTTCTTTAAGTTTCGGTTATACAGTTAGGGTTGCTTTCTATTAACTCTTACAAGTTAATTTTTACTCTGGTTAAAAAGAACTATTGGGTCTGGTGACCTATAAATATCTTTTGTAATGACTTTAAAGGGGTTCACTAAGTTTTTGGAAAAGACTATCTTTAAGATTAGCTACAAACATTTTGTGTATGCAGAAAGTGGATGACCATCAGTGAATGCAAAATCTTATTAACAGCTATTTTCGGTTTCAAATCTGTGTGTTTGATTTATGAAGTTTGATTTTTGTGTAAATCTATTTCAGAGAAGGGGTTGTTATACTTTCTATGTGTGGAGAAAACTATTGGCTAAATTCATCTTTATAGCTTTTTCATTTTGTTTTAGTGTTCGTATGAATTCTGTCAGCTTTATATAAAAAGTTATATATGGATCAATGCTTGCATTCATTTTGTATTGACTGGTGTATGCAATTGCCTTTAAGTGCTTTCTGGTGAAAAGCATTCTATTGATTGTATGTAATTTGGAGCTAAATGAATATTTACTAGAGGGAGTTGTACCTTAATTCAGAGGTTAATCAATTAAATGATTTTCCAACTATTTGGTAGAAAGTTTGTCTACCCTTCTATGATCTGTAGTACTTAAAGATTAAACAAATAAGGAAAGACAAATCTGTTTACCAACAGGTTTCCATGTCAAAAATATTGTGTCAAGTGGTGAATGATTTTTGTGGTTACGTTTTTATGGTTGATTCGCATAACTACTTATTCTACTTTGATAAGTCATGATAACCGACAACAATATGAAATGAAGCTTTACTTATGTTAGTAAAAGTATTTGAATGAATATAAGTTTCAAGTTGATTACTGTTATTTGTTGTAATAGTGAACCAGTTTAGTTTGATAGTTTTTATCTTGACAGAGATATTGCATTGATAGTTCTAAGTTTACTTTGAGAGATTGATTTTGAGATTGGTGAATTATTATCAGTTTTTCTATCTATTGATTCACCCCTGCCCCCTCTTAGTAGTTGACTGGATCCTTATTCTTTCATCATACCATAAATTGGTATCAAAGAACTTCTCAGGTCCTCTAAGGTCTAAGCCTAACAACTTGAGGTAAAGATCATGTAAATCATGATGAAGAAGGAAGGTGTGAAGTTTAATAGAGAGAACTACAGGATATGGAGTGACAGAATGAAAATTTACATCAAGAGTCTTGGAAATCAATACTGGGAACATGTTAATACTCAATATGTTGCACCTAGTAGGACTATGACTGATGATTAGAAGAAAGTACAACAAGAAAACAACCTAGCACTGGAGGCTATTATCAGTTATTTATCTAATATTGAATATGTTGATGTTCATGGTTTGGAGACTG
This sequence comes from Cryptomeria japonica, assembly GCF_030272615.1. Lineage (NCBI taxonomy): Eukaryota > Viridiplantae > Streptophyta > Pinopsida > Cupressales > Cupressaceae > Cryptomeria > Cryptomeria japonica. The sequence goes on along the minus strand of NC_081411.1, from coordinate 37,971,408 downwards.
TACATGAGGTATGGAAAATACTTGAAGAGATTTATAGCAGTGATGAACATGTTAATATTGCCAAGGAAGAGAGTCTAAGAGGGAAGTTTGATGACATGCAGATGGTTGAAGGTGAGAATATCCAATAGTATGGTCAGAGGACAAAAAGAGATAGTTGGTGAGATCAAGAGCGTTGATGGTGAAATGGATGATGTCATAGTAGTTAGTAGGGTATTGAGAACCCTGCTATTAGTCTACGCTATATGAGTTGCAGTGATTCAAGAGTTGAAATATATTAACAAAACCAAGGTAATCCTTGATTCCATTATTGGTAAACTTACTACTTTTGAATTAAATGGTTATGATGGTAGTGTTCAAAAATCTGAATTAGCATTTAGAGCTTCTATTTCTAACCCATCTATGAGAAAAAGTAGAGATATCAATTACAGCTATGAATCTAGATGCAACAGAGAAGTTGATGATGAAGACAGTTTAGTTGAGCTTGAAGCTTTGTTGGCCAAGTGGTTTCCTAGAGGAACCGACAAATATAGAGGTAAATTACCTTTGAAATGTTTTGCATGCAACAAGATTGGACACATAGCTGCTAATTGTCCAAATGGTGATAATGAGAATAAGTGAGACAAGTTCAAAACGTATAAGGGTGGAGACAAAAGAGATTGTCTTATTGCAGTTGATGGAGGTATCACTGATGAGGAATTTGATGGTGATGCTAATGAAGACATTGTGTTTTTAGCCATTAAAGAAGAATCATCTGATTAGAAATTTTTAG